>NC_091321.1:36500047-36689352 GCF_038502225.1 Cherax quadricarinatus | reverse complement strand
TTTAATATATTTAAAGATGGGGTTGTAAGAGAAGTAAATGCGAGGGTCTTGGCAAGAGGCGTGGAGTTAAAAGATAAAGAATCACACACAAAGTGGGAGTTGTCACAGCTGCTCTTTGCTGATGACACTGTGCTCTTGGGAGATTCTGAAGAGAAGCTGCAGAGATTGGTGGATGAATTTGGTAGGGTGTGCAAAAGAAGAAAATTAAAGGTGAATACAGGAAAGAGTAAGGTTATGAGGATAACAAAAAGATTAGGTGATGAAAGATTGAATATCAGATTGGAGGGAGAGAGTATGGAGGAGGTGAACGTATTCAGATATTTGGGAGTGGACGTGTCAGCGGATGGGTCTATGAAAGATGAGGTGAATCATAGAATTGATGAGGGAAAAAGAGTGAGTGGTGCACTTAGGAGTCTGTGGAGACAAAGAACTTTGTCCTTGGAGGCAAAGAGGGGAATGTATGAGAGTATAGTTTTACCAACGCTCTTATATGGGTGTGAAGCGTGGGTGATGAATGTTGCAGCGAGGAGAAGGCTGGAGGCAGTGGAGATGTCATGTCTGAGGGCAATGTGTGGTGTGAATATAATGCAGAGAATTCGTAGTTTGGAAGTTAGGAGGAGGTGCGGGATTACCAAAACTGTTGTCCAGAGGGCTGAGGAAGGGTTGTTGAGGTGGTTCGGACATGTAGAGAGAATGGAGCGAAACAGAATGACTTCAAGAGTGTATCAGTCTGTAGTGGAAGGAAGGCGGGGTAGGGGTCGGCCTAGGAAGGGTTGGAGGGAGGGGGTAAAGGAGGTTTTGTGTGCGAGGGGCTTGGACTTCCAGCAGGCATGCGTGAGCGTGTTTGATAGGAGTGAATGGAGACAAATGGATTTTAATACTTGACGTGCTGTTGGAGTGTGAGCAAAGTAACATTTATGAAGGGATTCAGGGAAACCGGCAGGCCGGACTTGAGTCCTGGAGATGGGAAGTACAGTGCCTGCACTCTGAAGGAGGGGTGTTAATGTTGCAGTTTAAAAACTGTAGTGTAAAGCACCCTTCTGGCAAGACAGTGATGGAGTGAATGATGGTGAAAGTTTTTCTTTTTCGGGCCACCCTGCCTTGGTGGGAATCGGCCAGTGTGATAATAAAAAAAAAAAATATATATATATATATGTATGTATGTGTGTGTGTATATATATATACATTATATATATATATATATATATTATATATATATATATATATATATATATATATATATATATATATATATATATATATATATATATATGTATACATTATATATATATACATATATATACATTATATACATATATATATATATATATATATATATATATATATATATATATATATATATATATAGATATATATAGATATATATATATATATATATATATATATATATATATATATATATATATATATATATATATATATATATATATATATATATATATGTCGTGCCGAATAGGCAGAACTTGCGATCTTTGCTTAAAGAGCAACGTTCATCTTGCCATATAGGACAAGTGAAAATTTGTGTATGCAATAATTTCGCCAAAATCATTGTGAGGGAAAAGTTCAATAGATAGGAGTAGAGATATAGTAACGATAGTTTCATTACTGGCTACTAGTTTTTTTTTTGTATTTTATTTAAAACATGACATTACAAAAATATAATATATAAAACTCATTTTAGGGTATAAATTAACACAATCCTGCCTACAGCTAACATTACTCACCACACTTACAACTCCGTGTGGGTACCCCCCCCTCCCTGCTCCCTCATCCTATCACTTAACCCAAACCTGTTGGAGCTACCCAACAGAATTACACGATATGAACAACACTTTTATATACACATCCCTCGAAATGGTACTTAATAATCGACTACAGACCATGCAATGCATTGCACTGAACATATTACACAGACATATTACCCCCCCACCCGTGGTTATCCACCACCCCACTATTTACAACCTAACATGCTATAAACAATGAATGTTGCCTAATCTAATGTCACACAGCAATGATCAAAACATTAATTTATGTAATTGTCCTAATGGTTCAGTTACATAACAATATGTATTACACAACAATGGTGATATAGAAAAGTCACAAAGACATACAAAATTACTACAAAGCCATAGGTATAAACTTAGTCTCAAAAATCCAACACATGTAAGCTTCTACACATTTAAAGATGCAATTCCAATGTTAAAAACAATAACACAGCTTCAACTATGACATTCAAGCTCTATACAGCTTATATGGACATAACAGTGCTATTGACAAGAGTACAATACAACATAAAATATAACCATGACAAAAATAACAAATAAAGACTGTGCCTAGCACACACCTAACCACAAAAACCCTATAACAACACTGTTACCCAACTTTATTTACACTATCTGACGTGCATTAACCTCTTTACTCTCAAAACAAAACTGAAAATTGCAGATCACCAGTGATGAACAATAATGCACAGACATTAATACAAACATATCACAGCATATCTCTGGACACCGTGCATGATCACAGCATCAACACTATGCAGTGCAAGGCACCTAGAAAACAAGTTGGAGCAAATACATGCAATTATTATAGCAAATCTCCAAATTACAATGTCATTACCGTAAATCAATATTACCACACACAATATGTATAATATGTGTATAGTCCATGTCACACAAAAAACTGGCCAGCTCCACAGGTGCAAGCACCCGTGGTCCACATATTATTCACTCATGCATCACTCATCCAACACTCACGCAAACATTTATTGTCATCCATTACCAGGGAGGCGACCCTGTTTTCACCCATGACTTCCCTGCCCCAGCAACACTTTTCAATCATACCCTCCCCTCCCTCGTATATTACAAGTCTAATAAAACCTGTAACGTAAGTTGCCTATATCCCTCTGAAAAATCCTTCACCCACCTCCCATAAATTTCCTTATTTCTACATACCGTTTTATAGAACGTTACCGCTAACACCCTCCTCTTCACCTCAGTAACCTGTTTCCCCCGCAATCCCCACACTACATAGATATAATCTGCCATAATGTATCCCACAGCTCTGATTACACTTTCCTCCCAACCCCCCACGTCGAGACTTAATGCTCTCAATACAGAAATTCCTTTACCTCCTATCCTATTTATCACCCTATTTAACCACCCCTTGACACTCCTCATTCCATCACAAAAATATACTACATGAAAAGCCAACTCCTCCCCACCACATATCCCACACTCCCCCCCCGTCAACGACTCGTCTATCCCGTAGTACCACACCTGACGGTAAAATGCCGTGCAGGAAACGATACATTACATCCCGAACACGAGGTTGCAACCTCATCCTACTCAACCTATTCCATATACTTCCCCATGCATACATGGGGAAAATTCCCTCTACAGGCGCTACAACCCTCCCTGCTAACAATCTACACAACCTACCTATTTTAACCTTTGCTGGCTCTCGATCCCACGCCATAGCCCTCAAAACAGTTTCACACTCATGCAACTCAACTCCTGTATACATCCGTTGCAATCTGTTATGGATCCTGGCCAAACACCCCCCCCCCCCACACACTTTCCCTCATCAACTCCCTTTTAATGAAGACATTTGACCCTCCGCTTTAAGTCCAGCCCCCCTTACTTACAGGTAACATTACCACATCCCTTTTAATCCAATCACAGCTCGAACCCCACAAGAATTTAAAAACCTTCCTAAGTATGTTCGTTATTGTTGGCCCGGTTAATGGGAACACGGCTGCCACGTGCCATACTTTGCTATACAGTAAGATATTAATAACAATGGCACGCTGCACAAGGGTCAAATGATATGGTCGCAATGCACCCAAGCGTCCCTGAATCCTTTCTACCATCCTAATCGAGTTTTCCATGCGTGCCACAGTTAGATCATCTGCATAAATCAGACCGCAAATTTTTAACGAATTCACCTGCCTCCTCACAACTGCACTACCCCAATCAACCCTACCGGCCCAAGCTCCTAACCCCATGACCATGGATTTATCTGAATTTACCCTCATACCACTTGCCCCTGCGAACATTTTTACTACCCCGTCTAATGTGTACATTGACATCCCCTCCCTGATCAGAACAGTTGTATCATCCACATACCCAATTAAAACTGGCCAAACCCTCGCAACCTCACACCTTGGTCCCTCTATGTGACACATACGCTGCTCCACCAATCTATAAAAGGGGTCCTGTACGCACGCAAACAATAATTGTGACATAGGGCACCCCTGCCTAATTCCCCTACCCATTACAATCTTCTCACCCAATCGACCATTAATCTGTACCCTCGCCATTGCACCTCCATACAACGCCTCAACCCAACCCACTATTTCTTCCCCAAACCCCTGACCCCTGAGGATGGCTTTCAATGCTTTCCGATCCACTCTATCGTATGCCCCTTGCCAATCGAGCGCCACCAAACCTCCCTCCCTCCCCCCCCTTTTGCCTCCACGAAATCCCTAAGTAACCCATGCCCCTCCACCATAGACCTCCCTGGCAAACCAAACTGAGTTTTTGATACTACCCGCCCCACCACACACTTGACCCGATTTCCCCAAATCTTCGCAAACAATTTATAATCTGCGCATAACAACGAGATCGCCCGGTAATCCCGAAGCGTATGCTGCCCCTTACCCTTCGGTACCAATACAACGACAGCCGTTGCCTGCTTCTCACCCAGCTCACCTCTCTCCTTCATGCAATTTAATAACCTAACCAAAAAATGCCTCATTAATTCCCAATGCTGCTGATAAAACTCTTCCGGGAGTCCATCAATTCCCGGTGCTTTGCCCTTTCGCATTCCACTTAAAGCCCTCCATATTTCTCCCTCAGTTATTTCCCCACCCAGTACTTCCCTATCACTGTTACGCAACTGAAATACCACACTCCCACACATCTGTTCTAAAACCCCATCCTCTACCCCTTCTCGTTGCCAGTACTTCTCATACCACTTGTCAGCAAACGCCCCCATTCCTTCCGTAGCTTCTATGACCTGCCCCTCCCTGTACCCTCCTATCGACTCATGAACCTCCAACCATGGAATAGTCATTGCCTGCTGTCTTTGTTTCTGCCTACGCAATACGCACGATGAAGGTCAATCACCCCATAACACCTCTTCCACCCCCGCCTGTACCCGCACTGCTTGGAACCTCTCATCCTGTACCTCACGCAGCCTCCCTTTAATTGCCATAATATCATCATTGGATAATTGCCCGCCACCGCCCCCCTCGCATAGCAACCCCGTGATCTATCCTCCAGATAGTTAGCAAGCCCATATTTTAAAGAATTGATATGTTTCCCTTCCTTTACGTAATATTGCTTAATCCGTTCTTTAGCCACACCATCCCACCACATCACCACATCCTCTACCCCATTTATATCTGCACTTAACCCCTCCCACAGCGTTGCAAATCCCTCTATCCCCTCCTCATCACCTAACACACTTGTATTTAATTTCCAATAACCCCTAGATATAGCTGCTAGTGGCTCCCACGTCACCTCTGCTACTACCGCCCGATGATCCGAATAAGCTACTTCTATTGTACGGAAAAATGTCAACCCAACCCCTTGAGATATATACAGCCTATCCAACCTAGCAGCGTAACCCCGTCTTACAAAAGTGTGTTCTACCTCCCACGCCCCTCCTCCAACCGCATCCCGCAACTGAATATCCCTCAAAAGATCTCGCAAGGTCGCCGACACGTGCCCCGCCCCTTTTGGTTCCACGTCAGCCCTCCTAATAACGCAGTTCCAGTCCCCACCAATGACGGCCACTGTAGGTAACCCACGTAAGAAGAAAACTAGTTCTTCACATACAAAATCCCTTTTTACCCTCACATAATTTTCTGCTGGTGCATACACACGTACAAAAGATACCCTCTGCCCCATCCACCATCCATCCACGTGCAATACTCTTCCCCCCCTCCCCCCTCACTTCTTAGCAACACAAACGGGCTCGCCTCCCTGATCAATATACCCACACCACCTTTCAGACGTGCAGATGGCAGAGTCATGACCTGAAACCCCTCCACCTCGAGCACTCTTCCCTCCTTGAAATTGTGTTCTTGCAGGAACACTACATCCACCCTATATTTACACAGAAACATTCGAAACCATTCCTTCTTCACACTATTACATAGTCCATTAACGTTCACAGTCATACACCTAAGGCCTCTTTATAGTTTCCAACCCTTCCTCCTCTCTTCATTCATCCCAGGGCCTCCTGCCCCAGAGCCAGCACAAGGCTTCACACCATCAACCCCCCCCTTTTTTGCGATGCCTCTTATCGTGACTACTTCGACAGTGCTCTTCCTTCCTCCCAGACCTCTGCGCCGGCGTCAGGACATCATCTGAGTCTGACGCCGCCGCTCTCTTCCTCGTGATGCCCTCTACATCCATGTTATCTTCTGAGGTTTCCTCACGATGTACTTCAACCTCCACCTCGCCTCGTTCCACAGCACACGGCGACAACTCACTCTTACTAGTTGGCCCGTCAACCCTGCTATGGTTTTTATTATTACATTCCTCTACAGGCAACGCCGTGCCTCTCACCAGCTCAGGAACAACATCCTCTGTAGGCGGCGTCAATGTCTTTAACACTTCCTGAAGCTCTTCCTCTAGAGCCTGCACCTCCTCCTGCACTTGCACTTCTGTACTTTTCCCTTGTCTAGTAACAGATCCTTTTACATCACAGCTTACCTCACACATGCCAGTCTCCTCTTTGGCATCCTCCACCTCTTCACTCCACAAGCGCCCAAGCCCTTGCTTTCGCGTGGGGCTCTCAACAGCTATCACGCTGGTAACTGGTGCTTCACCAGTTTGTGCTGGCGCCCTCCTCAGCTTCACACACTCTGCCGCCATATGGTCGTACGCCCCACATATTCTGCACGTACGTCTCTGTCCGGCATACGATACCATAACTTGCGTCCTGAATTCCTCCAACACGACGTAAGACGGTATGGGATGTCTCAGAGTCATCTTCAGGGAAAAGGTACCCTCCGGACGGCCCATGTAAGCACCTGTCGTCCACTTGCCCTTTTGTGCCAGATGTACGGTTCCATATGCGTCGAAAACACTCCTGATGTCAGCCTCATCTGCCTCAAATGGGACATTACGAATCTTAACCTACGTAAAGTGGCGAGATACGTCGATCAAACGCACCTTCACAGCTGGAGTAGCGTCAAGACTCACGTCTTGGAATCTTGTCACCAAAGACTCGTATACGGACGTGGAATTCAGTTTGACGAAGATTCTGTAAGCCCCATTCAGGGCTACACCATACACCTCATCGTCTTGGATTCCATAGGTCTCCCTAATGATTGTTGGGAGTAATACCTGCACTGAAGAGAGTGAAATCGCCCCACGAAGCAGCTCAATACCAATGGTATTTACGCGTCTCCTCACACTCAGTGCCATGTTGATACAAGGTAGCTCGCCTGAAAACAGCAGAGGGGTGCAGAGTACAACCGCACTCGACTGTGGTCAGGCAGCGAATGTGGCTACTAGTTAAGGTAGGGTTAGTCAAGCTTCCGCCTTTCTTCCCCATCCCCGAAAGTGATAGTTTCATTGCCGGCTACTAGTTAAGGTAGGGTGAGTCACGCTCCCGTTTTTCCCGCCTTTTCTCCCCTACCCCTAAAGTGATAGTTTGATTGCCGGCTGCTTGTTAACGTAGGGTCAGTCTAGCTCCCGCTATCCCTTCCCCTCCCTCTTCCCACCCTCCTCGAAAGGTGACGTGTGGGGCTCTGGTCAAACAGTAAATCACTCAACTCACAGCTCCCAACACTACTGTAAGTACATGCCTGCCTTGTATTCTAGTGGATTTATTGGTTAAAAGCTTCACTTTTGACCCATAATAAACTTAGTCCTTTCAGCCTTGCTCTATGTTGACTGTTGTAATAATCACCACATCTTTTGAGTAGTGTACACTGCCATGGAGAGTGATTATTTAAGCAGTGGGTAACCTGTCTATCTTTCCAGCTTGGATGTCAGAGAGGGTCACCTGGCAATCAACGAGCAGAACAGGAGAAGGACTAACGTCCAGAGACTTCTCCATTTTGTACTGAAGTACCTGTGCACCTGTATGAAATTGCAGGACATAACCCCACATCATTGCAGCGGTAAAGAACCTGCTTTCCTGTCATCGGGATATTATACTCACGGCAATAATCTGTGAAGATCTAGCCAGTGGTGGTCACCAACACCTGCGACCCCCCCCCATCATCAGCAACGGCTACGATTTCAACAACAGTGTCACCAACACCAGACACCCACGTTTTATATACCTTTAAATTAGCGTTGAATTCAGTTATCATTTATATTTTTCATTTTTCATTTTCTTTAGTGTAGGATTAATATTTCATATTTAAGTGTTTTACATTTTATATTTTCTACATAATAAAGTGTTTGTTTGTCTGTTATTATTTCTTTTTCTATTCACTAATTTTCCTGAGGAGGAGCCAGCCTGAGTAATACTGACTGAAGTTGTTACAGGGCTGAATAAGCCTTCACAATCATTCTGAACCTAACGAGAAAAATATATTTCACTGTGTTTGTTTAGTATTAAATTATTGTAAACAAATCTAAAATATATTTAGTTGGGTAAGACTAAAATAATTTATTCTTTTTGTAATAAGGTTAGGTAAGTTTTCTAAGATTCTTTTGGTGCAGAATTAAAAATTTTTACATTAAAATTAATGAAAACAATATCTTTAAACGTATAAGAGAAAATTTTAGAAAGGACTTAATTTTAAATGAGTTCTTGCTAATTGACCAGTTTTACATATTCGGCACGACATTATTTATATATATATATATATATATATATATATATATATATATATATATATATATATATATATATATATATATATATATATATATATATATATAATGTCGTGCCGAATAGGCAGAACTTGCGATCTTGGCTTAAATAGCAATGCTCATCTTGCCATATAGGACAAGTGAAAATTTGTGTATGCAATAATTTCGCCAAAATCATTCTGAACCTAACGAAAAATATATATTTGATTGTGTTTGTTTAGTATTAAATTATTGTAAACGTATTTAAAATACATTTGTTGGGTTAGGCTAAAATAAATTATTCGTATTATAATAAGGTTAGGTAAGTTTTCTAAGATTCTTTTGGAGCAAAATTAATTTCTTTTAAGTTAACATTAATGAAAAAGATATCTTTAAACGTATAAGAGAAAATTTCAGACAGGACTTAATTTTAAATGAGTCCTTGGTAATTTTTTTTTTTTATATATTTTATTTAAAAACTTTACAGCTTGATATTAAATAAAGATATAAAATGGGTACAGTAGGATCCTCAATCCTACAGAACATACACTAACCAATTATTCACAACACATTGTAATTGACATAAAAGAGGTTACCCATATACACTCACAAAATTTTCTATATAACATACTATGCCAAACAATATAAACTATAACTATATAAACTATATAAAATATAAACTATATACAACTTTCAGATTTGTATAGTTAACATAGTATGACTGACATATGACAAAGGTTCACAACCTTCACAGGAGATAAACAGAGTAATAACCTACATCACAATCTCAGTTAAACAAATACATGCTCTTCCCAAAATTAACCCCTTATACTAAATAAATATTAACAAATATTACTAAATATTACTACAGCCTCTTCCAACGCCTGAGCACATTATAGAAAATCTGAGACTAAACCATACTGTCCCATTACAAACTTATTAACGAGGCATTACAATTTATGGAAGTCATTAGCGTTCCATCTCGCAGCAACTGGATGAGCACATTATATAATGCTAAAATAAAGACAGTACACTCGCTAAAAAAACAAACCCACAACACTCAACACAAACATAATTTAATAACCTCTCATTGCGATACAATTATCGCACATGAAATATGCCCAATAAAGGCTATAAACGCACACTCTACATAAGCCCTAAAGCTCTTCACGGTCTTAAAACTATAATCTTGACACCATTCACACTTAATACATGAAGAAGGTCATCACGACCCTGACACATCAAACACAGAATTCTCCATTCGGTACTACGTAATTACTTGATATCACCTTTGCTTTCTGTGCCCACTTGCATGCTACATACACGTATGCCACTCATCTACACCTTCATATACCCACATACACCTTACTCTCACCCCTCCCCAGGAGGCGACCCCGCTGTGTCCCCCTGAAAACCCCCTTCCCGTATGTAATCCCCAACCCCCCCTTACTCACTCAGCCCAAGTCATAGATTGATGAGAAACCTTAACGTTAACATTCTATACCCTTCCGAAAAATCCTTCTCCCATCTCCTCCCATACAGTTCTCTATTACGACACATCGTAAGATAAACCGTTACCACTAGTACCCGCCTCCGCACCTCACAATTCCCCCTCCCCCTCATCACCCACGATATATATATATAATCCACTATTATATAATCCAAAGCTCTTATAACACTCTCATCGAACCCTCCCACATCTAGGCTTAGTGCACGCAGAACCGACACCCCTCGGCCCCCCACCCCCTGTACTACCTTACTTAACCAATACCTAACACCCTCCAGTCCCCCACAAAAGTATACTGCATGGAACGCCGACTCATCCTCCCCACAGATTCCACACCTTCCGCCCACAATTACCCCTCTGGTTCTTAAAACCTCCCCCGACGGTAGTATGCCATGCAAAAAACGATACATTACCTCCCTTACCCTAGGCTTTAACTTCAACTTGCTAAACCTATACCAAATACTCTTCCATGCGTACATGGGGAACAATCCCTCAACTGGTACAACAATCCTGTCTACAAGCAGCTTACACAACACCCCTACTCGAATTTTCCTAGGTTCTCTAACCAACATCAAAGCCCTCAAAATAGTTTCACATTCCCTCAACTCCACACCACCATACAACTTACCCAACCTATCATATACTTTTCCCAGCTGCCCTCCACTCACACTTTCGTGCAAAACCTCCCATTTAAGAAACACACATTTAATCCTCCTTCTCAGATCCATCAACCCCAACCCACCCTGGCGCACAGGTAACATTACAACCTCTCTCCTCAGCCAATCGCACCTTGAACCCCACAAAAAGTTAAACACTCGTCTCAGAATTCCCACAATCGCCGTCCCTGTCAATGGGAACACGGCAGCTACATGCCAAACCTTACTATACAATAATACATTTATAACAATCACTCGTTGCACGAGAGTCAGATGATGAGGTCGCAATGCACCCAGACGCCCCTGAATCCTTTCCATTAATCTATTCGAGTTTTCCTCTCGAGCAGCGTCCAAATCATCCTTATAGGTGATACCACAAATTTTTAAAGACACCGTTAGTTTTCTCACAACGTTACATCTCCCCCCCCCTCCACCCAATCACCCAACCCCATGATCATTGGCTTCTCTCTATTTACCTGCATCCCTGTTGCATTTCCGAACTGTTGCACATCATCATCCAAAACACCCAACGCCATCCCCTCCCGAACCAGGACTGTTGTATCGTCTATGTATCCTATTATTCCCGGCCACACATTCCCTACCCCTCCCCCCATACCTCCACTCGTGTCACATACACAACGTTCAACCATTCTATAGAAGGGGTCCTGAATGCACGCAAACAACATTTGTGACATGGGACACCCCTGCCTAAGTCCCCTACCCATTACAATCTCCTCCCCCAAGCATCCATTAATCTGTACCCTCATCTTGGCTCCATTGTACAACGTGGTTACCCAATTAACTATTTCTTCCCCATAACCCTGCCTCCTAAGTATAGCTCCCAATGCTCCTCTTTCCACCCTGTCATAGGCCCCCTGCCAGTCTAAAGCCAACAACACCGCCCTCCCTCCCCCCCCTTTTGACTCCACAAAACTTCTCAGTATTCCATGACCCTCAATCATCGACCTTCCAGGCAAACCATACTGCGTTTTCGAAACCACTCTCCCTACCACACATTGAACCGATTACCCAAGACTTTAGCGAACAACTTATAATCAGCACATAACAGAGATATGGCACGGTACTCCTTGAGGGTGTGCTGCCCCTTACCCTTCTGAACCAACACTACAACTGCTGTTGCTTGCTTGTCCCCCATCACACCCTTCTCCTTCATCTGATTAAATAACCTACCCATGAAACCCCTTATCACCTCCCAATGTTGGAGATAAAATTCAGCCGGGAGACCGTCTATTCTCGGTGCTTTGCCTTTCCTCATTCCCCTTAAAGCCAACTCTATTTCCTCCTCTGTTATTACCCCCCCTAAAGCCTTTCTATCACTATTCCCTAAATTATACGTCACATACTCACACACCTTCTCTAAATCCACATTTCCCACCTTCCCACTTGTCCAATACCCTTCATACCATTTATCCGCATACGCACACATTCCTTTTGTAGTTAGTATCTCCTGACCCATTCTATAACCCCCCGCCATCTCGTGTACCTCTAACCTCGGAATAGCTGTAACCTGCTGTCTTTGTTTTTGACGTCGCAACACACACGCCGATGGTTTGTCACCCCAAAGCACCTCCTCTACCCCTGCCTGCACCCTTACCGCTTGAAACCTCTCATTTTGTAACTCCCTCAGTCTCCCCTTGACCTCGACAATTTCATCCATAGGATAGTTGCCCCCCACAGCCCCCTTCCCATAACAGCCCCTTAACCTGTCCTCCAGATAATTTGAAAGCCCATATTTAAAATCATTTATACGTTTGCCCACCCCCACATAATATTTCCTAATCCTTTCCTTGGCAACACAATCCCACCATTGTACGACATCTTCCACTCCCCGTGCCTCCTCGCTAAGCTCCTTCCATAGGACAGAAAATCCCTCTAACCCCTCCTCATCACTTAATGCACTTATATTTAATTTCCAGTAACTCCTGTATACTTCTGCAAGCGCCTCCCGCCCAACCTCCACCAACACTGCTCTATGATCTGACCATGCTACTTCAACAGTTTTGAAAGCCCTCACTACAACCCCGTGAGAAAGATACACTCTATCTAACCTCGCTGCATACCCTCTCCTAACAAATGTATGCTCTGTCTCCCAAGCCCCCCCCTCGAATGCGTCTCTTAACCTAATATCCCTCAATAAATCTCGTAGAGCCACCGACACATAACCTGCCCCTTTCGGTTCCACATCAGCCCTCCTAATGACGCAGTTCCAATCACCTCCTACTATTGCCACCTCCGGTAATGCACGGAAAAAAAACACAAGGTCCTCGCACACAAACTCCTGCTTCACCTGTACGTTATTCTCTGCAGGCGCATATACGCTAATAAAAGCCACACGTTTCCCCATCCACAAACCATCTACGTGCAACACCCTTCCCCCTCCCCCCCCTCACTTCTCTGCAAAACAAATGGGCTCGCCTCCCTAATTAATATACCCACCCCCCCTTTCAAACGGGCAGATGGCAGGGTTACCACCTGAAACCCCTCCATCTCCAACACCCTACCCTCCTTAAAATTGTGCTCCTGTAGGAACACAACATCCACTCTAAATTTATTCAGAAACATTCGAAACCATTCTCTCTTTACACTATTACACAAACCATTAACGTTTACTGTCATACACCGGAGGCCTATTAAAGCTTCCACCCCTGCCTCCTCTCTTCACTCTTCCGATGGCCACCAGAACGTGTGGGACCACTTGTCACCTGCACACTTCCCTCTCTCCCCCCCCCTTCTTTCGGTGCCTCCTGTCATGGCCACCACTTCCTTCACCTTCTGCCCATATTTGCTTCCCAGTCCTCTGCGCTGGCGTTAGGACATCATCTGAATCCGATGCAGCGGCTCTATTTCTTGTGACAGGCGCATCCTCCATGGCTTGGTCTGGGGATGCCTCACAATGTACCTCTACCTCCACTGTACACAGTGGCAAAGATCTCGGTGACACCTCAGTCACGCTGTCACTCCCGTCGTCCGAATAGTTCTGTTTTTGATGCCTCACATCCTTCACCTCGTCTTCTACCACCCTGGCAGGAGCAGCCACCTCCTCAGGCGGTGACAAGGACTTCAGAACCTCGGCTAATTCCTCCTCAAGTTCCAACACTTCCTCCTGTACTTTTTGCTCAACCCGATCCACTGGAAGTGTGTCTGGACCAGGTGACTGGTCAAGGGCCTCACCCTCTCCCCCAGCCTTATACGCCTCATCCACTATCTCGCTCCATAGACGACCACGCCCTCCTTCACATCGTTGATCAACACCTGCTTCGCCCGGTGTAGAAGCGGATGTCTCCGCCCCTGGGCCAGGAGCTCGTTGCCACTTCCCACACTCCGCCGCTATGTGATCATATTCCCCACATAGTCGGCATGTACGCCTTTGCCCCGCGTATGACACCATGACCTGTGTCCTGAATTCCTTTAGGTACACGTAAGACGGTATGGGGTGTCGCAATGTCATTTTTAGGTTGAAAGTGCCCTCCGGCATACCTGTGTAGGCACCGGACACCCACTTACCATTCTGGGCCAAATGAACAGTTCCGTATTCCTCAAAAACTTTTCTGATATCTGTCTCATCCGCCTCAAAGGGGACATTACGCAGTTTAATCCATGTATAATGTCTGGATACATCGATCATCCTCACACGCACAGCTGGTGTTGCATCAAGACTTACGTCCTGAAAACGGTTGACCAACGACTCGTAAACCGTTGCTGAGAGAAGTTTCACAAAAAATCTACGTGCTCCGTTCAATGCTACGCCGTACAACTCTCCATCCTGAATTCCATACGTGTCTCTGATGATTTTAGGTAGTAATACCTGGGCTGACGCTGGCGTTATTGCCCCACTGAGAAGTTCAACACCGACAGTGTTAATCCTGCGTCTATAACTGCACGCCATGTTGACTAATGGTAGTTCTCCTGGTCTGACGACAGAGGCGCGACAAGCACCACCTCACACTACTGCTGTCAGGGAACTGAAGTGCGTTTGCGCAGGAGGTCTGCACGGCCCAATAGCGATGCAGACAATCTCCTTGGTAATTGACCAGTTTTACATATTCGGCACGACACACACACACACATATATATATATATATATATATATATATATATATATATATATATAGAACTCATTTAAAAAAGACCTTTCCAAAATTTTCTCTTATACATTTAAAGATATATTTTTTTCATTAATGTTAATGTAAAAATTTTTAATTTTGCACAAAAAGAATCTCAGAAAACTTGCCTAACCTTATTATAACAGGAACAATTTATTCTTGCCTAACCCAACTAAATATATTTTAGATTTGTTTATAGTAATTTAATACTAAACACAGTGAAATATATTTTTTTCTTTAGGTTCAGAATGATTTTTTGCGAAATTATTGCATTCACAAATTTTCACGTGTCTTACATGGCAAGATGAACGTTGCTATTTAAGCCAAGATCGCAAATTCTGCCTATTCGGCACGACATATATATATATATATATATATATATATATATATATATATATATATATATATATATATATATATATATATATATATATATAATGGAGTGAGTTAAACAAGTTAAGAAACACTAGGAAACAAAAGGATTTAAACAGAGTAGGAGAGTTAGCAGATGAGGAGATGGAGGTATTGGGTAGATGGCGAAAATACTTTGAGGAACTTTTATATGTCGATGAAGAAAGGGAGGCGGTAATTTCAAGCACTGGCCAGGGAGATATACCATCTTTTAGGAGTGAAGAAGAGCAGGATGTAAGAGTGGGGGAGGTGCGTGAGGCATTACGTAGAATGAAAGGGGGTAAAGCAGCTTGAACTGATGGAATAATGACAGAAATGTTAAAAGCAGGGGGGGATTTAGTGTTGGAGCGTTTGGTATTTTTGTTTAATAAATGTATGAAAGAGGGGAAAGTACCTAAGGATTGGCAGAGAGCATGTGTAGTCCTTTTATACAAAGGGAAGGTGGGACAAAAGAGAATATAAAAATTATAGAGGGATTAGTTTACTGGGTATACCAGGAAAAATGTACGGTAGGGTTATTAATGAAAGAATTTGAGGTAAGACAGAATGTAAGATTGCGGATTAGCAAGGAGGTTTTAGAGTGGGTAGGGGATGTGTAGATCAGGTATTTTCATTGAAGCATATAAGTGAACAGTATTTAGATAAAGGTAGTGAAGTTTTTATTGCATTTACGGATTTAAAAAAAAGCATATTATAGAGTGGATAGGGGAGCAATGTGGCAGATGTTGTAAGTATATGGAATAGGTGATAAGTTACTAAATGCCGTAAAGAGTTTTTATGAGTATAGTGAGGCTCAGGTAAGGGTGTGTAGAAGAGAGGGAGACTACTTCCCGGTAAAAGTAGGTCTTAGGCAGGTATGTGTAATGTCACCATGGTTGTTTAATACATTTATAGATTAGGTAGTAAAAGAAGTAAATGCTAGGGTGTTCGCGAGAGGAGTGGGATTCAATTATGGGGAATCAGATACAAAATGTGAAGTGACACAGTTACTTTTTTCTGATTTTACTGTGCTTATGGGAGATTGTAAAGAAAAATTGCAAAGTTTAGTGGACGATTATGGGAGTATGTGTAAAGGTAGAAAGTTGAAAGTGAACATAGAAAAGAGTAAGTTGGTGAGGGTATCAAATGATTTAGATAAAGAAAAGTTGGATATCAAATTAGGGAGGAGGAGTATGGAAGAAGTGAATATTTTCAGATATTTGGGAGTTGACGTGTCAGCGGATGGATTTATGAAGGATGAGATTATTCATAGAATTGATGAAGGAAAAAACGTGAGTGGTGCATTGAGGTATATGTGGAGACAAAAAATGTTTTCTATGGAGGCAAAGAAGGGAATGTATGAAAGTACAGTAGTACCAACACTCGTATATGGGTGTGAAGCTTGGGTTGTAAATGTTGCAGTGAGGAGGCGGTTGGAGGCAGTGGAGATGTCCTGTCTAAGGGCAATGTGTGGTGTAAATATTATGCAGAAAATTCGGCGTGTGGAAATTAGGAGGTGTGGTGTTAATAAAAGTATTAGTCAGAGGGCTGAAGAGAGGTTGTTGAGGTGGTTTGGTCATTTAGAGAGAATGTATCAAAGTAGAATGACATGGAAAGCATTTAAATCTGTAGGGGAAGTAAGGCGGGGTAGGGGGCGTCCTCGAAAAGGTTGGAGGGAGGGGGTAAAGGAGGTTTTTTGGGTGAGGGTCTTTGACTTTCAGCAAGCGTGCTTGAGCGTGTTAGATAGGAGTGAATGGAGACGAATGGTATTTGGGACCTGACGAGCTGTTTGAGTGTGAGCAGGGTATTTAGTGAAGGGATTTAAGGAAGCCGGTTATTTTATATAGCCGGACTTGAGTCCTGGAAATGGGAAGTACAATGCCTGCACTCTAAAGGAGGGGTTTGGAATATTGGCAGTTTGGAGAGATATATTGTGTATCTTTATACGTATATACTTTTAAGCTGTTGTATTCTGGGCACCTCTGCAAAAACAGTGATTATGCGTGAGTGAGGTAAAAGTGTTGAATGATGAAAGTATTTTCTTTTTGGGGATTGTCTATCGTTTTGGGTCACACTGCCTCGGTGGGAGACGGCCGATTTGTTGAAAACACACTCACACACACACACACACACACACACACACACACACACACACACACACACACACACACACACACACACAAACACACACGGTCCGATGGGACCGGACAACATCTCCCCATGGGTTCTAAGAGAAGGAACAGAGATGCTGTGCGTGCCCCTAATCACAATCTTCAACACATCTCCTTGAAACTGGGCAACTACCTGAGAAATGGAAGACAGCAAATGTAGTCCTCATATTTAAGAACGGAAACAGAAATGAGGCACTAAACTACAGACCTGTTTCTCTGACATGTATTGTGTGCAAAGTCATGGAGAAGATTATCAGGAGAGTGGTGGAACACCTGGAACGGAACAAGATTATAACTGAAAACCAGCATGGGTTCATGGAAGGCAAATCCTGTGTCACAAACCTCCTGGAGTTTTATGACAAGGTAACAGAAGTAAGACACGAGAGAGAGGGGTGGGTTGATTGCTTTTTCCTAGACTGCAGGAAGGCCTTTGACACAGTTCCCCACAAGAGATTAGTGCAGAACCTGGAGGATTAGGCGCATAAAACAGGGAGGGCACTGAAATGGATCAGGGAATACCTGACAGGGAGGCAGCAACGAGTCATGGTACGTGAAGAGGTATCACAGTGGGCGTCTGTGACGAGCGGGGTCCCACAGGGGTCAGTTCTAGGACCAGTGCTATTTTTGATATATGCGAACGATATGATGGAAAGAATAGACTCTGAAGTGTCCCTATTCGCAGATGATGTGAAGTTGATGAGAAGAATTAAATCGGAGGAGGATGAGGCAGGACTGCAAAGAGACCTGGACAGGCTGGACATGTGGTCCAGAAACTGGCTTCTCGAATTCAATCCTGCCAAATGCAAAGTCATGAAGATTGGGGAGGGGCAAAGAAGACCGCAGACAGAGTATAGGCTAGGTGGACAAAGACTACAGACCTCACTCAGGGAGAAAGACCTAGGGGTGACCATAACACCGAGCACGTCACCGGAGGCACACATAAACCAAATAACTGCTGCAGCATACGGGCGACTGGCAAACCTGAGAATAGCGTTCCGATACCTTAATGAGGAATCGTTCAAGACACTGTACACTGTGTATGTTAGGCCCATACTGGAGTATGCAGCACCAGTCTGGAACCGACACCTGATCAAGCACGTCAAGAAGTTAGAGAAAGTGCGAGGACAGGTTGAGGGAAATCGGACTGACGACACTGGAGGACAGAACGGTCAGAGGAGACATGATAACGACATACAAGATACTGCGGGGAATAGACAAAGTGGACAGAGATAGGATGTTCCAGAGAGGGGACACAGAAACAAGGGGTCACAACTGGAAGCTGAAGACTCAGACGAGTCACAGGGACGTTAGGAAGTATTTCTTCAGTCATAGAGTCGTCAGGAAGTGGAATAGCCTAGCAAGTGAAGTAGTGGAGGCAGGAACCATACATAGTTTTAAGAAGAGGTATGACAAAGCTCAGGAGGAAGAGAGGGAGAGGACCTAGTAACGATCTGTGAAGAGGCGGGGCCAGGAGCTGAGTCTCGACCCCTGCAACCACAATTAGGTGAGTACAATTAGGTGAGTACACACACACACACACACATACACACACACACACACCCACACACATATATATATAGATATATATATATATATATATATATATATATATATATATATATATATTTTTATATATATATATATATATGTCGTGCCGAATATGTAAAACTGGTCAATTAGCAAGAACTCATTTAAAATTAAGTCCTTTCTAAAATTTTCTCTTATACGTTTAAAGATATATTTTTTTCATTAATGTTGATGTAATAATTTATAAGTTTGCACCAAAAGGAAGTTAGAAAACTTACCTAACCTTATTATAACAAGCGGAATTTATTTTAGCCTAACCCAACTAAATATATTTTAGATTTGTTTACAGTAATTTAATACTAAACAAACACTGTGAAATATATTTTTTTCGTTAGGTTCAGAATGATTTTGGCGAAATTATTACATACACAAATTTTCACTTGTCCTATATGGCAAGATGAACGTTGCTATTTAAGCCAAGATCGCAAGTTCTGCCTAATCGGCACGACATATATATATATATATATATATATATATATATATATATATATATATATATATATATATATATATATATATATATATATATATATATATATATATATACATATATATATGTCGTGCCGAATAGGCAGAACTTGCGATCTTGGCTTAAATAGCAACGCTCATCTTGCCATATAGGACAAGCGAAAATTTGTGTATGCAATAATTTCGCCAAAATCATTCTGAACCTAACGAAAAAAATATATTTCACTGTGTTTGTTTGGTATTAAATTATTGTAAACAAATCTAAAATATATTTAGTTGGGTTAGGCTAAAATAAATTGTTCTTGCTGTAACAAGGTTAGGTAAGTTTTCTAAGATTCTTTTGGTGCAAAATGAAATTTTTTTACATTAACATTAATGAAAAAAATATATCTTTAAACGTATAAAAGAAAATTTCAGAAAGGACTTAATTTTAAATGAGTTCTTGCTAACTGACCAGTTTTACATATTCGGCACGACATATATATATATATATATATATATATATATATATATATATATATATATATATATATATATATATATATATATATATATATATATATATATATGTATATATATATATATATATATATAAATATATATATATATATATATATATATATATATATATATATATATATATATATATATATATATATATATATATATATATATATATATATATATATATATGTATATATATATATATATATATATAAATATATATATATATATATATATATATATATATATATATATATATATATATATATATATATATATATATATATATATATATATATATATATATATATGTATATCAGAATTTAGGGAAAAAATGAGGTTGTTTAAGTGAGTTTTGTTTTAAGAATGTAAATCTTTATGTCACTGTGAATGAAAAAAAAGGAGTTGGAGGAAGTTGGTTTATTTAGATGTTTAGGAGTGGACATGTCAAAAAATGGGTTTATAAAAAATCAGGTAAACCATAAAATAGACAAGGTAATAAAAGTAAGTGGTATGTTGAGGCAGCTGTGGAAAAGAAATTTGTGATGATGTAATAAAAAATTTAATGTACCTGAGTATAATGTTAGAGATGACTTGTGAATGTTGCTGCGACGAGTAAGTGAAGAACTGCTTAATTCATTTACCAATATATTACGGACATGTGGAATACCTAGAGAATCTTACTGTTGACCAGTGTATTGAGGCAATGGGAAGGCAGCAGAGATAGTGAGTTTCCTATGACCATGTGGGGGTCATAGGAAACCCCAGGTAGACAAGGCCTTGAGAGTTTATCATTAATTATTTATGAATATAATTTATGCCAGAAGAAACTTGGTTCACCAATTTAATGTTTCTGCCTTGTAAATACTGTTGATATTAAAATATATTTTATTACTTTTATTACTATGGAGTATATTGTTGTTTGTCATGATACTTCTCCCTGGGATGGAGTATACTGTTGTTTGTCATGATACTTTTCCCTGGGATGGAGTATACTGTTGTTTGTCATGATACTTCTCCCTGGGATGGAGTATTCTGTTGTTTGTCATGATACTTCTCCCTGGGATGGAGTATACTGTTGTTTGTCATGATACTTCTCCCTGGGATGGAGTATACTGTTGTTTGTCATGATACTTCTCCCTGGGATGGAGTATACTGTTGTTTGTCATGATACTTCTCCCGGGGATGGTGTATACTGTTGTTTGTCATGATACTTCTCCCTGGGATGGAGTATACTGTTGTTTGGCATGATACTTCTCCCGGGGATGGTGTATACTATTGTTTGGCATGATACTTCTCCCTGGGATGGAGTATACTGTTGTTTGGCATGATACTTCTCCCGGGGATGGTGTATACTATTGTTTGGCATGATACTTCTCCCGGGGATGGAGTATACTGTTGTTTGTCATGACACTTCTCCCTGGGATGGAGTATACTGTTGTTTGTCATGATACTTCTCCCTGGGATGGAGTATACTGTTGTTTGGCATGATACTTCTCCCGGGGATGGAGTATACTATTGTTTGGCATGATACTTCTCCCGGGGATGGAGTATACTGTTGTGTGGCATGATACTTCTCCAGGGGATGGTGTCCTTCTGAATGATACTTCATACCATAGACTAAAAGTTATCCTGGGTATAATCACAGAAGGTAATTTATCCTCTTGTTATAATGCAGGACATCATACACGTAATAACCCTATACAAAAATAACAGTGAATGAAAGAGGTCTTGTGTTGTATAGTTTAACCTGAGGAGTTCAGAAGAGGTAGTTATTACCCCCCTTACGTTTTAACAAGTCCACAAAGTCTCTGTAAGATAAAGGAGTTTAACATAAAGAACCTGTGGGTCTGTGCATCTAACAAAAAAGTAACAACTTTACTAGTAGTTAACTAATACGTATTTATTATTGTTTTTATTAAGTATAAAAAAGCAATTAGAAATACGTTATTGAATAAACAAATCATAATGTTTTGAGATAGAAAATGGAAACAGACCATGAAGATGCCCGTCTGAAATATGTCAATATTAATAATAATAATAATAATAATAATAATATTATTATTATTATTATTATTATTATTATTATTATTATTATTATTATTATTATTATTATTATTATTACAATATTATATACCCGGGCCGGGAGAATACTGGCGAATAAAAAAAAAATATGCTTATTTCTACAGTCAGAACTGAGCGCTAAAAATATGTCAATATTATTATTACTACAGTCGGAAGTAAGAGCTAAAAATGTGTCACTAGAAATCCTCTTACGTGGTTCTGCCTCTGACACTGAGGTGGGACATTTCTCTCACCGGCTATGTACTTGGTGTGTCCTGACTTCCCTGCTCACCCACTAGTGCAGTGGTTCCCAAACTTTTTCAGCTTGTTACCCAATTTAACATGCCACATAAAGCATGTTACCCCTTTCACAAAATGTTGTTATTATTAATATATATGGCTAAATTAAAACACTTGAGATATTTTCTTTTATTTATTGTATTTGAACATTGTGCATCTCTAATGACTATTACCAAAGATGTCAAGAACATCAGTGGGATGGATGGAGTTGCATACTTGAAGCTAGTTTAGGAATTCTTGGCTTCGTGGTTGAAAGTGCCAGCCTGGCATCGTTTGCAACATTCAAGCGAGTCCTCTTTTTTTTCATACCCAGCACAGTTGAGAAGCCCTTCTCGCACAGATACGTTGTTGAGAGGCAGCCTCAGGAAGTGACGCGTACTGGACAGGTCGATCTGGGCTACTGAGTGACTTTTGTCCTGAAGCATACTTGTCAAAATACTTTTGGGTTTCCACACACTTAGCTATATATTTCTTCTTTTCTAATACTGTATATTAGTTTTTGATGTTTATTGTTATTTGGTTTAACTTTATTACTTACTTATAATAGGTTTACTTTACAACTTTATATACTAAGACAAAGTTAACAATAATCCTCATACCGGGTACCGCATTGTTTTCTTGATTTTCAGAATTCATAACTTTTTTTCTGTCACCCCTCCAATACCCCCCAAAAATGGTTAAATTACCCCCAGGGGGTAATTTACCCCCAGTTTGGGAACCACTGCACTAGTGGGTCTTACCTCAGAGTCTGAATGATTGAGTCTCTGGAGTGTCTCTGCCTCACTGCTAAACTAAAAACCTAAGATACATGTCGTACAATTTTTTTATATCATGTTCTTTCCTTATATTTAAAATTATTTCAATGTCGGTCTTTGGATCTCAAATTTTATAGAGTGGTTGGCAGAGACGTTTGTATGTGCTGTCTATATGAGCTGTCTGTTTGAGCTGTCAGCATGAGCTGTTTGTATGAGCTGTCTGTATGAGCTGTCTGTTTGAGTTGTCTGTACGAGCTGTCTGCATGAGCTGTCTGCATAAGCTGTCTGTATGAGCTGTCTGTATGTGCTGTCTGCATGAGCTGTCTGCATGAGTTCATTATCAATATGTAATGAATGGTTTTGAAAACCGACAAGTTGAAGAATGAAATATAATGCATGAAATGCATGAAATATAATGAATAGTATTTATAATGTATCAATATAAATAAATGCCTTAATCTACTGTATTCTTGTTTATCTTCCATGTAATATTGTTGATTCTTCACATTCTGATACTAGGTGAGAGTTTATTAAGGTGGGTATACAGTGATTCTGTTGATTCTTCACATTCTGATACTAGGTGAGAGTTTATTAAGGTGGGTATACAGTGATTCTGTTGATTCTTCACATTCTGATACTAGGTGAGAGTTTATTAAGGTGGGTATACAGTGATTCTGTTGATTCTTCACATTCTGATACTAGGTGAGAGTTTATTAAGGTGGGTATACAGTGAGTCTGTTGATTCTTCACATTCTGATACTAGGTGAGAGTTTATTAAGGTGGGTATACAGTGAGTCTGTTGATTCTTCACATTCTGATACTAAGTGTGAGTTTATTAAGGTGGGTATACAGTGATTCTGTTGATTCTTCACATGCTGATACTAGGTGTGAGTTTATTAATGTGGGTATACCGTGATACTGTTGATTATTCACTCTCATGTGTGTACCTACGTATTTACACAACTGATGCTGTGGATTCTGTACTCTGGTACTTAGTGAGAATTAACTTGTGCATGCGTGCAATGATACTGTTGATTCTTCTTTCATTATCTTTGTGTACACACACGTATGTGATTGTAGGGGTCAAGTCTCATCTGCTGCCCTTGGCTCTCAACTTACCACTTGCCAGATTCACTCTCCTAGCCCCGTGAGCCCTGTCATTATCCCTAAAACTTGGCATGAAGGCTGCCTTCGCCTCGTCGAAATAATTCCACTTCCTGACCACCCTGAAACTGAAGAAATAGTTCTTGACATCCCTGAAACTCATCTGTTTCTTTAATATCCAGTTGTGTCCCTGAGTACCTGTTTCCCGCCTCACAAACAGCCTATTCCTGTCCGCTCTATCAGTTTCCCTGAATATTTCGTATGTTGTTATGTCTCCCATGGTCCTTCTGTCCTTCAGGGTTGTTAGATTCAATTCCTTTAGTCTCTCTTCATAATTCATATTTCTTAGCTCTGGAACTAGTCTCATTGCATGTTCCTGCTGGTGATGGACGTGATGGATGAAGCACCCCTAATGACTGTTGAGATTCTTGGAGGACAGTCTTAGACTTGCCAGGTGAGGGCTGGATGAAGAAGTTATTCGGCTGATGTGATAGACTAGCGATTTGGTAGGTGGTATGTTTACTCCCACATTCTTTTCTTTGAGCGATGTCTGTGGCCTCTGTCCCCTATCTATACTTTATGTCTGGTCTTCTGGCCAATTCGCCAGTTTTCATAACCTGAATTTAGTGGGGTTGAAGTCAAGCAACCACTTTTCTGAGCAACCCTGCAGTTTGTCTAGACCCATTTGCAACCTTTCCCAATCCTCGTCTGTTGATATTCTCATTAGTTTTATGTCAACAGTGAACAGACATATATCAGACTTAAAATTCTATTGGGTACATCGTTCACATAAACCAGAAAGAGAATGGTTCCAATATCGAGCCTTGTGATACACTGCTTGTTACTCTTCCCCATCCTGACATATCTTTGTCGGAAAATCACTTTTTGCTTCCTTCTCCGTGATACTCTTTGATCCACAAGAGTACACATCCAGCTATTCCTGAGTGCTTCAAGTTTTTGCCCCAGTCTCATGGGGTACAGTATCAAATGCATTTACTACAGTCTTAAGACAATGTAAGCCACCCAACACCCTCTTCCCCCTCTCTGTCTCTCTGTCTTGTCTTGCTTCTGATACTTTGCCATAGGATTTCTAAAGGGTAGTAAGACAATGCTTGCCATCTCTGAACACATGATGGCTATTGATGTTGAAATTACTTCTCTCCAAGTGCTCTACCGCTCTTCTTCTGACTACTTTTTTTCATTACCTTGCATAATACATATATCAAGGAAACTGTCCTGTAGCTCACTGCCTCCTGTCTATCGCCTGTCTTAAATACAACTGCTACATTCGCTGTCTTCCAGATTTCTGGCACTTGTCCAGTGTTCATTGACTTGTAAATCATAACTAGCGGTTTATAGGGTACTTTTCCTTCACAGAATCCTTGGTGACACCCTGTGACATGGAGAGGAAATCATACTAAATCCAATGGAGTATCAATCCATTTCCTCCGATCAAGAACCGCTCTCCAGCATCAAGGTACCTCTTTTGAGAGGACATTGATACTATTGAATGTGTTTATCCACATGTGTTGAAGATTGAGACACTTATGCAGCATATGGGAATCTTTATTCAGGAAACGTTTCGCCACACAGTGGCTTCATCAGTCCAATACAAAGAGGAAGGCGTAAGGAGAGGAGGAGTATGAGGTAATCAGTCCCTCAACCTGGAGTCGATGTGTTCAGTCCATCAGTCTTGTAGAATGTACAGCATAGGGCCGTAGACGTGGCTTATATACTGTAGTGAGGTGAGGTGAAGCAGGCGGAGGCGGGGTCATAGTGGTACCATCCACTAGTCGAAGTAGGTCTTCGTCCAAAGGTTGAACAAGTGTTGAAGAATTCTTTGTAACAAGATCCCATGATGCTGCAATGTCTGACAGTTGTGAATGGTTTGAAAAACCGACAAGTTGAAGATTGAGACACTTGTGCAGCATATGGGAATCTTTATTCAGGAAACGTTTCGCCACACAGTGGCTTCATCAGTCCAATACAAAGAGGAAGGCGTAAGGAGAGGAGGAGTATGAGGTAATCAGTCCCTCAACCTGGAGTCGATGTGTTCAGTCCATCAATCTTGTAGAATGTACAGCATAGGGCCGTAGACGTGGCTTATATGCTGTTGAATTCTTCAACACTTGTTCAACCTTTGGACGAAGACCTACTTCGACTAGTGGATGGTACCACTATGACCCCGCCTCCGCCTGCTTCACCTCACCTCACTACAGCATATAAGCCACGTCTACGGCCCTATGCTGTACATTCTACAAGATTGATGGACTGAACACATCGACTCCAGGTTGAGGGACTGATTACCTCATACTCCTCCTCTCCTTACGCCTTCCTCTTTGTATTGGACTGATGAAGCCACTGTGTGGCGAAACGTTTCCTGAATAAAGATTCCCATATGCTGCATAAGTGTCTCAATCTTCAACTTGTCGGTTTTTCAAACCATTCACAACTGTCAGACACTGCAGTATCATGGGATCTTGTTACAAAGAATTCTTCAACACTTTTTCAACCTTTGGACGAAGACCTACTTCGACTAGTGGATGGCACCACTATGACCCCGCCTCCGCCTGCTTCACCTCACCTCACTACAGCATATAAGCCACGTCTACGGCCCTATGCTGATAAATTAGACACATGTGCAACTCTTGGGTATCTTTATTGAGGAAACGTTTCGCCACACAGTGGCTTCATCAGTCCATACAAAGGAGAATCTTGAAGAACAGGAGGAGAATGAGGTAATCAGTCCCTCAACCTTGAGTCGATGTGGTCAGTCCATCAATCTTGAATAGAATACGGCATACGTGCTGAGAAGGAGCTTATAAACCGTTGGCAGGAGAGGTGAAGCAGTCATAGGTCGTGTAACATTTGTTCAATGTGTCATGTGTCTAATTTATCAACATGTCGGTTCTCTGAACCATTCATCTACGGCCCTATGCTGTACATTCTGCAAGATTGATGGACTGAACACATCGACTCCAGGTTGAGGGACTGATTACCTCATACTCCTCCTCTCCTTACGCCTTCCTCTTTGTATTGGACTGATGAAGCCACTGTGTGGCGAAACGTTTCCTGAATAAAGATTCCCATATGCTGCATAAGTGTCTCAATCTTCAACTTGTCGGTTTTTCAAACCATTCACATCCACATGTGTACACATTGATATTATTATTTATTTTCACACACATACCGAGTGTTTATGTCATATTTTCCAGTTATTGGTATACACTTAACATAACCTACCATGGTCAGTTTCATTTTTAAGCAATAACTCATTTCTGTTATATCCCGGCCATGGTCCGGACCATAGGGGCGTTGACCCCGGAACACCCTCCAGGGATATTCCAGGTATATTCTAAGGACTGTACTTTTTTTTAAGAATTAAATGGAGATCCCCCAATCTTGCTTAATAAGATCAGCAGCTCTCTCACCAATCATAATGGCAGGTGCGTTGAGGTTGCCAGACACTATTTGCGGCATGATGGAAGCATCCACCACACGTACTCCTGATACTCCTCGTAATCTGTGTATAAAAATTAACTTTGATCTTAGAGCTGTTGTGGTACAATAATATAACATAGTATATGACAGTGTTAGAAGACTGCAAAATGGATGTAAGATTTATATACTTGAAGGAAGACATCCACTGGAACATGGTAAAAAAAATAGTTACAATGGAGTTGAATGGTTACAATGGTTTGAGTTGCGAGACATACTCATTAAGACATTTAGGGACTTATTTTAAACTATAAGTATGTTTAAGAAATGTGTCTAGTGGGTATTTCTCTAACCTATTGTTAAAACCAGCCAGAGTATCTAATTCAGTGACACTGATGACATCTCTTCACTTGTTTACAAACTGAACCTGTGGTCTTCCCAAAATTATAACTTTCTCAGAACAGAAAGAATATCTGTATGGAAGCAGTTTCAATGCTCATGAGCTCAAATACATGACACCTACCTGAAGGATATCAAAATACTGTAGGAATGACACTAAGTGAATAGCCAGCGGCAGATTAATGAGGTAATCTAAATTAAACTTCCACAACAGCTCCAAGATTACTTTGTTTAGTTGGCATAGAACTTTCTGACTGTGCTTTATACTCAGGTATTCAAGACAATAGTAGTAAAAAAAAAAGTGCACTTACTTGAGTGTATGATCAACAACCCCGTAAGGGTCAGAAGGTGGAGCCATCTTGCAGGTACCAGCTGGGTGGAATGTTGTCTGAGCCATGTGTCGAGTGAAGCAAGCCCAGTAACTATCAGATCCATATACTTCCTTATCACATCCAGGCAAAACCTGAATAATCAAGTATATAACAAGACCAAGCAAGTATGTAATTGTTAATAATTAATACTTAGTAACAGTAATCAGTCACTGCTAAAGATTGGTTAAAACTCTCGAATTTACAAAATATTTTAGTTACTGATGCTATTCAGCTCTTTTGTCTGTAAAACAAAATTTGATACACTAACATTAGAGTTAAATCTATCTGACAAAAATTCAAATCAATCATTATAAAAAAAAAACATATTTCCTATTCCCTTAAGGGTTTAGTGCTATTACACAGATTTATAACAACCATCAATACAAAATCTATTAAAGTTATTAAATTAAAATGATTTTGTGATAATCGTTAATTCTCCTAAATTTCTGATGAGCGATGTCACTGGAAGTCGGTGGCAGTGATAACTTACACATTCATATATAATAGAGTGCTACATGTAACTCTAATACAAAACTGAATACCAGCTTAAAATAGCATTTGTTAACGATAAAAACTATCTATCTGGTATCCTAACAAAGGCAAACTTACCTTATCGTAAAATTTGGCTTCGTGATCAATCTTCAGAGCTGACGTGTTGCCAATTGCCAGAGAAAATTTTATACCTGCAAATAATCGTAAACAATTATATTATTGTAACTGTTACTGGTTCCGGAATGTATTTAAATAAATTATGTGCTTGTATATTATTTTGCTGACATCATGAAGATGTATGAAATGTGTACCTAACAACAAGTTATTTAAATAACAGCATGTCCAAAAGTACAAGGAGAAAATCATTACACAATGTTACACATAAATGTCAACAACTTTCACAGTACTCTCTTGATCCAAGAAAGTTGAGCTTACCTCCCGCACCCTGTACCTTCACTGGATCAAACCTAATTACCTGCTATTCTCCAGGAACATGTATAACCAATAAGATGTCAGTGATTCACGGGAAGATAAGAATACTTTCTTTCAACACTAAAAATGGATGAAAGAAGGAAACAGGTGGCGAGGCTTCTCTGTGAGTATTGGTACCCAGCCTGGCCTTTCATGATTAAGAGTACTGGTACCCAGCCTTGGATTCCATGATTAAAAGTACTGGTACCCAGCCTGGCGTTCCATGACTAAGAGTAATGGTACCCAGCCTGGCCTTCCATGACAAAGAGTACTGGTATCCAGCCTGGCCTTCCATGACAAAGAGTACTGGTACCCAGCCTGGACTTCCATGACTAAGAGTACTGGTTCCCAGGCTGGCCTTCAGTGACTAAGAGTACTGGTTCCCGGCCTGGCCTTTCATGAGTAACAGTACTGGTACCCAGGTGGGCTTTCCATGGCTAACAGTAGTGGTACCCAGCCTGGACTTCCGTCACCAAGAGTACTGGTACCCAACCTGGCCTTCCATTACCAAGATTACTGGTACACAGGCTGGACTTCCATGACCAAGAGTACTGGTACCCAGCCTGGCCTTTCATGACTAAAAGTATTGGTACCTACCCTGGCATTCCATGACTAAGAGAACTGGTAAACAGCCTGGCCTTCCATGACTAAGATTACTGGTACACAGCTTGGCCTTCCATGACTAAGAGTACTGGTACCAAGCCAGATTTTTTACGACTAAGAGTACTGAAACCCAGCCAGGACTTCCATGAATAAGAGTACTGGTACCCAGCCTGGCATTCTAAAAATAAGAGTACTGGTACCCAGCCCAAACTTAAATGACTAAGAGTACTGGTACCCAACCTGCCCTTCCATGACTAAAAGTACTAGTACCCACCCTGGTCTTCCATGAATAAGAGTACTGGTACCCAGCCTGAGCCTCCATGACTAAGATTACTGCTACCCAGTCAGGATTTCCATGACTAAGAGTACTGGTACCTAGCCTGTCCTTCCATGGCTAAGAGTAATGGTACCCAGCCTGGCCTTCCATGAAAAGGAGTACTAGAATCCAGCCTGGACTTCGATGACTAAGAGTACTGGAACCAGCCTGGCCTTCCATGACAAAGAGTACTGGTGCCCAGCCTGGATTTCCATGACTAAGAGTACTCCTACCCAGCCTGGACTTCCATGACTAACAGAACTGGTACATAGCCTGGCCTTCCATGGCTAGGAGTACTGGTACCCAGCCTGGAATTACATGACTAAGAGTACTGGTACACATTGCCTTCCATGACTAAGAGTACTGGTACCCATCCTGGCCTTTCATGACTGAGAACTGGTACTCAGCCTGGCCATCCATGACTAAGAGTACTAGTACCCAGTCTGGTCTTCCATGACTAAGAGTACTGGTACCCAGCCTGGACTTCCATGACTAAGAGTACTAGTTCCCAGGCTGGCCTTCCGTGACTAAAAGTACTGGTTCCCGGCCTGGCCTTTCATGAGTAACAGTACTGGTATCCAGGTGGGCTTTCCATTACTAAGAGTACTCGTACCCAGCCTGAACTTCCATCACCAAGAGTACTGGTACCCAAGCTGGCCGTCCATGACTAAAAGCATTGGTACCCAGCCTAGACTTCCATGACTAAGAATACTGGCACCCAGTCAGGTCGTCCATGACTAAGAGTTATAGTACCCAGCCTGGCGTTCCATGACTAAGAGTACTGGTACCCGGCCTGGATTTCCATGACTAATGGTACTGGCACAAATCCTGGCCTTCCGTTAATAAGAGTACTAGTACCCAGCCTGAACTTCCAGGACCAAGAGTATTGGTATCAAGGCTGGACTTCCATGACTGAGTATTGATACCCAGCCTGGCCTTCGATGACTAAGTGTATAGGTACCCAGCCTGGACTTCCATGACCAAGATTACTGGTAACCAGGCTGGACTTCCATGACTAAAGGTACTGGTACCTAGCCTGGCATTCCATGACTAAGAGAACTGGTAAACAGCCTGGCCTTTCATGACTAAGATTACTGGTACACAGCTTGGCCTTCCATGACTAAGAATACTGAAACCCAGCCAGGACTTCCGTGAAAAAGGGTACTGGTACCCAGCCTGGCATTCCATAAATAAGAGTACTGGTACCCAGCATGACATACTACGACTAAGAGTACTGGTAACCAATCTGCCCTTCCATGACTAAAAGTACTGGTACCCACCCTGGTCTTCTATGACTAAAAGTACTGGTACCTAGCCTGGCCTTCCATGGCTAAGAGTACTGGTACCCAGAATGGTCTTCCATGACTAAGAGTACTGGTACCCAGTCTGGTATTCCATGACTAAGAGTACTGGTACCCACCCTGGATTTCCGTGACTAAGAGTTCTGGTTCACATCCTGGACTTAGATGACTATGAGTACTGGTACCCAGTCTGGCCTTTCATGACTAAGATTAGTGGTACACAGCTTGGCCTTCCATGGCTAAGAGTACTGGTACCATGCCAGGTTTTTCACGACTAAGAGTACTGAAACCCATCCTGGCCTTCCATGACTATGAGAACTGGTACCCAGCGTGGTCATCCATGACTAAGAGTACTGGTGCCCAGTCTGGTCTTCCATGACTAAGAATACTGGTACCCAGCCTGGACTTCCATGACTAAGAGTACTGGTTCCCAGGCTGGCCTTCTGTGACTTAGACTACTGGTTCCCGGCCTTTTCTTTCGTGAGTAACTTTACTGGTACCCAGGTGGGCTTTCCATGACTAACAGAACTGGCACCCATGCTAGACTTCCATCACCAAGAGTACTGGTACTCAAGCTGGCCGTCGATGACTAAGAGTACTGGTACCCAGCCTGGACTTCCATGACTAAGAATACTGGTACCCATGACTAAGCGTTATAGTACCGAGCCTGGCATTCCATGACTAAGAGTACTGGTACACGGCTTGGATTTCCATGACTAAGTGTATAGGCACAAAGCCTGGCCTTCCATTAATAAGAGTACTAGTACCCAGTCTGGACTTCCTGGACCAAGAGTATTGGTATCAAGGCTGGACTACCACGACTTTGAGTACTGGTACCCAGCCTGACTTCCATCACCAAGAGTACTGGAACCCAAGCTGGCAGTCCATGACTAAGAGTACTGGTACCCAGCCTGGACTTCCAAGACTAAGAATACTTGTACTCAGTCTGGCCGTCCATGACTAAGAGTTATAGTACCCAGCCTGGCTTTCCATGACTAAGAGTACTGGTACCCGGCCTGGATTTCTATGACTAATGGTTCTGGAACAAAGCCTGGACTTCCATTAATAAGAGTACTAGTACCCAGCCTGGACTTCCAGGACCAAGAGTATTGGTATCAAGGCTGGACTACCATGCCTGTGAGTACTGGTACCCAGCATAGGTACCCAGCCTGGCCTTCCATGACTAAGAGTACTGGTTCCCTGCCTGGCCTTTCATGACTAAGAGTACTGGTACCCAAGCGGGATTTCCATGAATAACAGTACTGGCACCCAGTCACAGACCGGGCCGCGGGGGCGTTGATCCCCGGAACTCTCTCCAGGTAAACTCCAGGTCCAGGTAAACCAAGAGATCTGGTACCCAAGCTGGACTTCCATGACTAAGAGTACTGGTTGCCAGTCGGGACTTCCATGATCAAGATTACTGGTACCCAGGCTGGCCATCCATGCCTAAAAGTATTGGAACCCACCTGGCATTCCATGACTAAGAGAACTGGTAAACAGCCTTGCCTTTCATGACTAAGACTACTGGTACACAGCTTGGCCTTCCATGACTAAGAGTACTGGTACCCAGCCAGGTTTTTCATGACCAAGAGTACTGAATCCCAGCCAGAACTTCCATGAATAAGAGTACTGGTACCCAAACTAGCCTTCCATAAATAAGAGTACTGGTACCCAGCTCAAACTCAAACGACTAAGAGTACTGGTACCCAGCCTGACATTCCACGATTAAGAGTACTGGTACCCAACCTGCACTTCCATGACTAAAAGTACTGGTACTTACCCTGGTCTTCCATGGCTAAGAGTACTGGTACCCATCCTGGCCTTCCATGACTAAGAGTACTGGTACCCAGCCTGACCTTCCATGACTAAGAGTTCCGTTACGCAGCCAGGACTTCCATGACTAAGAGTACTGGAAGGCAGCCTTGTCTTCCATGACTAAGAGTTCTGTTACCCAGCCTGGACTTCCATGACTAAGAGTACTGGTACCATGGTTGGCATTCCATGACTAAGAGTACTGGTACCCAGCCTAGACTTTGATGACTAAGGGTACTGGTAACTAGCCTGGACTTCCATGACTAAGAGTACTGGTACCCAGCCTGGACTTCCATGACTAAGAGTACAGGCACCCTGCCTGGCCTTCCATAGCTAAGAGTACTGGCACCCAGCCTGCACTTTAATGACTAAGATTACAGGTACACATTGCCTTCCGTGATTAAAAGTACTGGTACCCAGCCTGGCTTACCTTGACTAAGAGCACTAACACCCAGCATGGCCTTCCATGACTAGGAGTACTGGTACCCTGCCTGGCCTTCCATGACTTAGGGTTCTGGTACCCAGCCTAGCATTCCATTAATAAGAGTACTGGTACACAGCTTGGACTTCCAGTATCAAGAATATTGGTATAAAGGCTGTACTACGATGACTATGGGTACTGCTACCCAGCCTGGCCTTCCATGATTAAGATTACAGGTACCCAGCATGGCCTTCCGTGACTAAGATTGCTGGTACCCGGCCTGGCCTTTCATGACTAAGAGTACTGGTAGCCTGCATAGACTTCCATCCCAAAGAGTACTGGTACCTAGGCTGGCCTTCCATGACTAACCGTCCTGGTACCCAACCTGGACTTCCATGACCAAAGATTACAGGTATCCAGGCTGGTCTTCCATGAATAAGAGTACTGGTACCCAGCCTGGACTTCCATGACTAAAAGTATTGGTACCCACCCTGGCCTTTCATTACTAAGAGAACTGGTACACATCCTGGCCTTCCATGACTAAGAGTACTGGTACCCCGCCTGGCCTTCCATGACAAACAGAACTGGAACCCAGCCTGACCTTTCATGAATAAGAGTACTAGTACCCAGCCTGGACATCCATGACTAGGAGCACTCTTATCAAGCCTTTACTCTAATGACTAAGAGTTTTGGTATCCAGCCTCTGTTTCCATGACTAGGAGTACTGGTACTCAGCCTGGACTTCCATGATTAAGAGTACTAGTACCCAGCGTGGATTTTCATGACTATGAGTACTAGTACAAAGCTTGGCTTTCCATGACTAAGAGTACTGGTACCCAGCCTGGCATTCTATGACTAAGAGTTCAGGTACAAAGCCTGTACACCCATGACTTAGAGTACTGGTACCCAGCCTTGCCCTCCATTACTAGGATTTCTTGTGCCCAGCCTGGACTTCCATGACTAAGAGTACTGGTACCCAGCCTGGACGTCAATGACCAAGAGTTCATGCACCCAGCATGGACTTCCATGACTGAGAGTACTGTTATCCAGCCTGGACTTCCGTGACTAAGATTACTGGTACCCAGGATGGACTTCCATGACTAAGAGTTCTGTTACCCAGCCTGGACTTCCATGAATAAAAGTACTAGAGTTCAGCAAGGCCTTCTATGACTAAGAGTTCTGGTACCTAGCCTGTACTTCCATCACTAAGAGAACTGGTGCCCAGGTTGAACGTCCAAGACTTGGAGTAAAAGTACCCAGCCTGAATTTACATGATTAAAAGTTCTGGTACCAAGCAGTACTTCCAGGACTAAGAGTACTGGTACCCAGCCTGACCCTCCATGACTACGATTTCTGGTACCCGGCCTGGACTTAAACGACTTAAAGTACTAGTACCCAGCCTGGACTTCCATGACTATGAGAATGGAGATCCAGCCTGGACTTTAATGATCAAGATTTCCGTGACTATGAGCTCTGGTACCCATCCTGGAATTCCATGACTAAGAGTACTGGTACCCTGACTCGCTCCTGTCTGTTTCAGCTACCAGATCACTACGACAAGGTCCGAGATGCGCTAGAAGACAAAAAGAATGCAGATGTAATATATACAAACTTTGCAAAAGCCTTCGACAAGTGTGACCATGGCGTAATAGCGCACAAAATGTGTGCTAAAGGAATAACAGGAAAAGTTGGTAGATGGATCTATAATTTCCTCACAAACAGAACACAAAGAAAATAATCAACAGAGTAAAGACTGAGGAAGCTATGGTGAAAAGCTCTGTTCCACAAGGCACAGTACTCGCTCCCATCTTGTTTCTCATCCTCATATCTGACATAGACAAGGATGTCAGCCACAGCACCATGTCTTCTTTTTCTGATGACACCCGAATCTGCATGACAGTGTCTTCCATTGCAGACTGCACAACTCCAGGCAGACATCAACCAAATCTTTCAGTGGGCTGCAGAAAACAATATGAAGTTCAACGATGAGAAATTTCAATTACTCCGATATGGTAAACATGAGGAAATTAAAACTTCATCAGAGTACAAAACAAATTCCTTCCACAAAATAGAGCGAAAAACCAACGTCAAAGACCTCTCCCACTACATTGTAAAATGCTCCAAACTTCAGAACACCCGTGACTTAACCTGACTCCTCATTTTTTTTTTCTTCTTCTTCTCCCTCTTCCCCTTTCCTCTTTCCTTTTTTCCTCTGGGTTGTCTTTCTCTCTTCTGTCTCGTGTTTCTGTTCCTTCTTCATTTATTTCACCACTTCCCCTTTCACGCACCTCTGTGCGCTTGCCCTCCCTCAGTGGGCACCTAGCTCTCTTGCAGTGCTCCCCTTCCTTTGTATTTGACTGGCTCGTCCTCCTTATTTCCCACTTCTACCACTACTGCTACCTCTTCTACTACTACTACTACTACTACAACTACTGATGAAATTAAGACACATGTGCGGCGTCTGGTTGTCTTTGTTGTGGACTTTTCGCCATCCAGTGGCTGGCTTGATGGCGAAACGTCTACGATAGGGATGCCCGGGTGTTGCGCATGTGTCTTAATTTCATCTTGTCGGTATTATATACCATTCTTGTACTACTACTACTACCACCACCTCTTCCTGCCTATACATAGCCGTCCTGCTCCACTTCTGGTTAGTGTGACTTTGCCAATGGTCCAAGTCGGACCGAAACGTCGTCGTAAGCTTCTCACTTTTATGTGCTGGTTATTTGTGTATTTCACCTTCAAGGACCATAACATTGTATCAATCGCATTTGCTAGAGAAATGACAGGATGGATAATGAGAACCTTCAAAACTAGGGATGCCAAGCCAATGATGACACTCTTCAGGTCGGTTGTTCTATCTAGGCTGGAATATTGCTGCACACTAACAGCACCTTTCAAGGCAGGTGAAATTGCTGACTTAGAAAATGTACAGGGAACCTTCACGGCGCGCATAACGGAGATACACCTCAGTTACTGGGAGCGCTTGAAGTTCCTGAACCTGTACTCTCTGGAACGCAGGCGGGAGAGATACATAATTATATACACCTGGAAAATCCTAGAGGGACTAGTACCGAGCTTGCACACGAAAATCACTCACAACGAAAGCAAAAGACTCGGCAGACGATGCAACATCCCCCTAATGAAAAGCAGGGGTGTCACTATCACGTTAAGAGACAATACAATAAGTGTCAGGGGCCCGAGACTGTTCAACTGCCTCCCAGCATACATAAGGGGGATTGCCAATAGATCCCTGGGTGTCTTCAAGCAGGCACTGGACAAGCACCTAAAGTCGGTACCTGACCAGCCGGCCTGTGGCTCGTACGTTGGATTGCGTGCAGCAAGCAGTAACAGCCTGGTTGATCAGGCTCTGATCCACCATGAGGCCTGGTCACAGACCGGGCCGCGGGGGCGTTGACCCCCGGACCTCTCTCCAGGTAAACTCCAGGTAATAAGAGCATTGGTACCCAGCCTTCCGTGACTATGAGCTCTGGTACCCATGCTGGACTTCCATGACTAAGATTGCTGGTACCCTGCCTCGCCTTCAATGAATAAGAGCACTGGTACCCTGCATGGACTTCCATGCCCAAGGGTATTGGTACCCATGCTGGCTTTCCATGACTAACTGTTCTGGTACCTAGCCTGGCCTTCCAAGAATAAGTCTGCTGGTTCCCAGGCTGGCCCTCCATGACTATAAATGATGGTACCCTGTTTGGACTTCCATTACTAAAAGTACTGGTACCAATCCTGGCTTTCCAAGAATAAAAGTACGGGTTACCAGTCTGTACTTCCGTGACCATGAGTACTGGAATCCAGGATGGCCTTCCATGACTATGAGTAATGGCACACAGCCTGGACTTCCATCAAGAGTACTGGTACCCTGACTGGTCTTCAATGACCAGGAATACTGGTACCCAGTCTGTCCGTCCATGACTAAGAGCACCGATACCAAGCATTGCCTTACATGGCAGAGTTCTGGTACCCAGTCTAGCCCTCCATGACTGACAGTACTGATACCCAGCCTGGCCTTCCATGACTGAGAATACTGGTACCCAGCCTAGCCCTCCATGACTAAGAGTACTGGTTCCTAGCCTGGCCTTTCATGACTAGGATTTCTGGTACGCAGCCTGGACTTCCATGAGTTAAAGTACTAGTACCCAGTTTGGACTTCCATGACTAAGAGTACGGGAAACCAGCCAGGACTTCAATAACCAAGAGCTCTGGTACCCAGCCTGGACTACGATGATTATGAGTTCTGATACCCAGCCTGTACTTCCATAACTAAGAGTACTGGTACCCAGACTTGCCTTCCATGAAAATGAGTACTGGTACCCAGTAAGGACTTCCATGACCAAGAGTATTGGTACCCAGGCTGGCTTTCCATGACTAAGTTCGCCTTCCGTGACTAAGTCTCCTTGTTCCAAGGCTGGCCTTCCATCACTAAGAGTACTGGTACTCAGCGTGGACTTCCATGACTAAAAGTACAGGTACCCATCCTGGCTTTCCATGAGTAATAGTACTGGTACCCAGTCTGTACTTCTATAACCATGAGTACTGGAATTCAGGCTGGCCTTTATTGACTAAGAGTAATGGTATCCAGCCTGAACTTCCATCACCAAGAGTACTGGTACCATGGCAGGCCTTCCATGACCAAGAGTACTGGTACCAAACCTGAACTTCCAACACCAAGAGTACAGGTACCCATTCTGACCTTCCATGACTAAGAGTACTGGTACCAAGAATGGCCTTTGTGAAGGCTTACTCAGCCCTGTAACAACTTCAGACAGTATTACCAAGGCTGGCTCCTCCTCAGGAAAATTAATGAATAGAAAAAGAACAAAAACGGACAAACATAAACACTTTATTATTTAGAAAATATAAAATATTTAACACTTAAATATGAAATATTGATCCTACCTTAAAGAAAATGAAAAATGAAAAATGAAAAATGAAAAATATAAATGATATCTGAATTCAACGCTAATTATATATATATATATATATATATATATATATATATTATACATATATATACATATATGTATATATATATGTATTATATATATATATACATATTTATATTATACATATATATACATATATATAAATATATATATTATACATATATATACATATATATATATATATATTATACATATATATACATATATATATATATATATATATATTATATATATATACATATATATATACATATATATATATATATATATATATATATATATATATATATATATATATATATATATATCTATAAAACTTGGGTGTCTGGTGTTGGTGACAATGCGTGTTGTTGAAATCGTAGCCGTTGCCGATGATGGGGGGGTCGCAGGTGTTGGTGACAACCCACCGGCTCGTTCTTCACAGGTTTTTTAGCCATCAATAATCCGTCCAGATGACAGGAAAGCAGGTTTTTTCCACTGCAATGATGAGGGGTTATATCCTGCTACTTGCATGCACAAACAGGTAAGTGGATCAGAATTTGGGACGTCTCAGAACCTTAATCCGTCTCCTTCAATTCTACTCGTTGATTAGCAGGTGACCCTCTCTGTCATTTCCAGCTGTAAAGAGAGACAGATTACCCACTGCTTAAGAAATCACTCTCCATGATAAGTACAATACCTAAAAGATGTGGTGATTATTAAAACATTTTAACCTATCAAGACTGAAAGGACTAAGTTAATTATTGGTCAAAAGTGAAGCTGTCAACCAATAAGTCCACTAAAATATGATCAGGCATGTACTTACAGTAGTGTTGGGAGCTGTGAGTCGAGTGATTTACTGTTTGACCGGAGCCCCACACGTCACCTTTCGGGGGGGGGGAAGAGGGAGGGGAAGGGATAGCGGGAGCTAGACTGACCCTACCTTAACAAGCAGCCGGCAATCAAACTATCACTTTCGGGGAGGGGGAAAAGGGGGGGAATAGCGGGAGCTGGACTTACCCTGCCTTAATATGTAGCCGGCAATGAAACTATTGTTACTATATACTCCCTCGCTACTCCTATCTATTGAACTTTTCCCTCACACTCCCCCATACCAAGACTTACAGTCAAGGAGTATAAGAAGAATAGGCGAGGAAAAAGTTCTAACACTTGGAAGTCGCGTAAGGCAACAAATCTTCTACTGACTGTCACGACTTAACCAGTCAGAGAAATAATTGGATGAACAATTGATATACACAATATGGAACTTAAAAGCCTGGAGTGCCAATGTCCACCTCAAGAGGCGACTGTTGGTTCCCTTAAAAGTTTCTAAAATGAATTCTTTTCCCAGCAAATAAAATTTAAGTTTGGAGATACCCCACACAAGGGCCAAACATTCCTTTTCTATGGTGGAGTATCTCGTTTCTGCAGGAAGGAGTTTCCGGCTTAGGAAGCATACATGGTATTGTAGTAGCACCGCACCTAAGCCAGTATTGGAGGCATCAGTTCTCAAACAAAATGTTTTATTAACATCTTGAATCTTAAGTATAGGGTCTTTCGAGAACATATTTTTAATCTCATTAAACTTTTCCCGAGCTACGTCGGAAAGTTCAAGAGGTTCCTTCACAGACTTTTTAAGGAAGTCGGTTAAGATGCCTGTAAGATCAGTAAGGTTCAGGATAAACTGTGCATAAAAATTTACAGAACCAAGAAAGCTACGCATGAGCTTCTTGGTTTTGGGGAATTTAAATTCTAATAAAGCTTTGATCTTACTGGGGAGAGGCTGCAGAGAGTTATTAAAAAGTATCAGTCCAAGATATCTAATCTTGTTATACCCAATACCTACGCAAAACTGACGTTAATGTTTGGATATGTTCGCCCCACGTGGATGTCATTACGTAAATGTTATCAAAATAAACTGAAACATTTGGCATATTACCCAAGACCTTTCTCATTAGTCTCGCGTAGGTAGCACAGGCAGTTACCAAACCGAAGGGCATAGTTCTATACTGCATCAGTCCTTGGTGGGTAGGAAAAGCGGTGTACTGCTTAGAAGAAGGATCTAACATTACTTGATGATATGCCTGCGCAATATCAATCTCTGAAAAGAAGGAAGCGTTATAAAATTTTTGTAGATCGCTATCTATTAAGGGCATAGGCTCAGCACCCCACCGAGTTATAGCATTAGGGCCTCTGAAGTCAATAGCAAGTCTATATGAATTATCCTCCTTCTTAACCATGACTACTGGTGAGCAATATGCAGATACTGAAGGTTCAATGATGTTTAGTTTTAATAATTTGTCTACCTCTCGGTCAAATGCATCCCTAAGGTGAACTGGAACTGGGTATAATTTTCGTTTGATAGGATTGTCTGTCACTAAGTCAATCTTATGGACTACCGTGGAGCTAACACCTGAAATATCAGTAAAGACGTCTGAAAAGTTACTCACACATTGAAGTAGTTCATGTCTCTTATGGTCATCCAAAGATTCATTAATATTAATGTTGGTTGCATCCGAGTGGTCAAGAGTCACCAAGTCATGTAGTTCTTCATCATAGTCTAAGTTAGAGGTGTCAATTACACACACCTTACATTCTTCAGTTGTCTTATCAAGTTCGTGTGGAAAAACTAAGTCAAAGTTATTAAGGCAGTTAACCGAATTTCTTCGGTAATATTTCTTAAGGATGTTAATAAACGATAAAGCTTAGGTTTCCCCTTGACTTCTATGAGGTAGTCAACTTTCCCACAAATTTTTAATACTTCATATGGACCTTCCATGCTACTAATAATTTATTTGACTTGATCGGCAAAAGTACCAGAACTTCATCCCCTACTTTAAAACTTCTCCTCTGACTTTTGGAATCAAAATATGTTTTGTACTGGTCCAATGACAAGTTTTTCGAAATTATGTCAGAGGTCTCCTCAAGTTTGGATCTAAGGTCAAGGAGAAACTGATAAGAAGACTGAACTTCAGCATTTACCTCTTCATTAGTCCATAAGTCATGAAGGATGGACAATGGGCCTCTGACCTGTCTACCATAGAGAAGTTCAAAAGGTGAAAACCCAAAGAGTCACTGGGAACTTCCCTCATGGCAAACAAAACACAGGGTAGGTAACGATGCCACTCCTTAGGTTTAAGGGAGCAAAGTTTCCTTAAAATGGACTTGAGAATCGAATGCTGGCTCTCAATCCTCCCATTACAGCTGGGATAATAGGATGTGGTGAAGAGAGGCTTCACTCCCAGAAGTTGGTATAGATGTTGCATTAAGTCAGATGTGAATTGTGTCCCACGGTCAGACAAAATTTCTCTAGGGATGCCCACTCTGGAGAAGATGGACAAAAGGGCTTCAGCCACCTCTGTAGTAGTTATGGTCTTTAAGGGTACAGCTTCAGGGAAACTCGAAGCATAATCAACTAATGTTAATATATATCTATGTCCCCCAGATGAAAGTGGAGATAAAGGTCCAACGATGTCAATAGCTACTCTTTCAAAAGGTACCGTAAAGACTGGCATTTTGACCATAGGTACTCGCCTGGTACCTCGGGAGGATGACAGTTGGCAAACTTTACACGATCTGCAATAGGGATATCTGAGGACATTTTGGGCCAAAAATAGGTTTCCCTAATTTTATTTAAGGTTTTACGATGCGAGAAATGTCCGGCCACTGGCAAGTCATGAGCCATTTTAAGAACAGTCTCTCTGCATTGACTTGGAACAACTAAGATGGAATAGTCTATCTCATCTGAATTTAATTTGAATACTGACTTATATAATATACCTTTTATATATTCAAATTTATATGAATAGTTTTTCCTTTGGATAACTTGATATTGTCTAGCTGCATTATGGCAATTCTGAAGAGAAAGGCAATTACGTTGTAAATTGACAAAGGAGTCCTTCGATATATCTAAAGGCTTAAAGCCAGGGGAAAATCAAAGGATGGACAGTAGGAGAAGCCTGGGCTTTGGTCTGAGCCCTAGTCAAGACATTTATAGTATCGGAGGTGATATCTTCACTTTCATCTAACAAGTGAACCGGTGATCCTACTACCTCGCTTTCGAGAGAAGCATCACTGGTTTTTAATCCCACACGAATCTCACGAGACATTGTCTCATCTGAACTTTAAAGGGGTTTCTCTGACTCTACAGGAAGAGGATCTGAAACACCTATGTCCATCTTTGGTGATGAAAGGTCAACCTCAGAAGGAAGAATGGCACCTTTTACATTACCTATTAGTACGGAGCAAGAAGTGATGGGAGCTAGTACGGCTTCAGACCAACCTGTGAACCATTTAGACCTAATGTAACAACGGATGGTAGGAAAAGTGTCCGTACGGCCCAAGTAGTCTGAAAGTATAGCAGAGGAATGAGTTTCTTTAAGGTTAGGGAACAGCTTATCAGAAATGACTATACATGTGCATCCAGTGTCTCGTAAAATGGTAGATACATTAAGTCCATTAACTGTTCCTGAACAGAAGGGTGCTTGATTATTACAGTCTTTAAAGCAACTTCCAACTTTTTGGACCTTCTTAGAAGGACAATCTGGACGTTTATGTCCCTTAACACCACACGAATGACAAACAGGAATAAAAGAAGTCATTTTACTTTCCACTAGAGGCTTTGATTTCTTAAGGTCTGATGAACCCTTGCCCTTAGGGTTCGATCCCTTTAGGTCTTTATAGGAATTGTGAGCCTCAGCATACAGGTCAGCAGCCTCAGCAACTTCCTCAGCTTTAATCAGGTTACGTTCTCTGATGAATGTTCGTATCTGGTGAGGAAGAGCTGTCAGGAACTGGTCAGCAACCATGAAATCTCGAAGAGATTCATAACTGTGATCAATTCCTGAACTCTCTATCCAAAAGTCGAACAAACAAAAGAGTGTTACCTGTAACTGTTGAAAGTTCTGGTCAGGCTGTACGGTGGCATACCTGAAATCTTTCCTGTAAGAATTAGTGGTTTTTTGATATGTTTTAAGTATTGCCTTCTTTAGTAGGTTATAATTACATATGATATCCTGCGACAAAGTTGCATAGATATCCAAAGCGGTACCAGAAAATAACATTCCTAACCTGGTAGCCCAGGTGTCAGCAGGCCATTCACAGAGGGTAGCGGTATTTTCAAACCTGATAATGTATAAAGTTATGTCTTCCCCCTCTGTGAAGGGAGGTAAATTAGGTGTTGGAATATGTGCACTAGCTGCACGTTGTTCCATTACTCCTTCATCTAATTGCTGTTGTGAGAAAGTTAACTTCTGATTCTCTAATTCAAGGCGAGCTTGTTCGAGCTCGCGATCCTTTTCTCTCTCCCTTAACTCATATTCTCTATCCTTTGCTCTTTCCTCAAGTTCCCTTAATTTAACTTGTTCCTCACGTACTTTAGCTCTCTCCTCATGATCAAGTCTCTCACGCTCTTTTTTGTCTTCTCTTTCGATTCTCAATCTCTCTTTTCCCTCTTGTCTTTCGATTCTCAATCTCTCCTTTTTCTCTTCTCTTTCGATTCTCAATCTCTCCTTTTCAATTCTTTCCTGGATTTTAGCACTAATGAAAGATTCCAAATTTTTCTCTGTTATTCCTAACCTAATTCCAGCATTCATCCAAAACTGGCATTCCTCCATACTTGCAAGAATAACTTAAACTATCAGGGAAAAATGAAACGGGTATCAAAGAAAACAGAGGGTTCAATTCCTGCTCCGCTCAAACTGTAAATAAACCAGAGGGCTCGATCCCTGCTTCAATTAAACAATATGTATTAATGAAAAGGAAGGGTTTTATGCCGACTCCGAGCAAACAGTAAGTAGAATGGGGTCACTTGACCATCCAATCTTCTCACCAACAAATCAAGAATGTCCTACGACAGTTCCCTTGATATAATAAAGAGCTCAATGAAACAAATTGTCACTGGAAAATCACGGGTCCCTAGAGTCTAATCCTCCAAAGTGTTTCAAGCTCACAAAAGGTGGCAGAATTAACTATTATATCCTGCCTGACTTGACTTTCAATAAATTGAGACTATAACAATCACCAAATCTTTTAAATACCTGTACTGTAGTCCTACCATAGAGAATGAATATTCATGGCTGTGGTATGCGGCATTGAAGTTCCAATGGTAGATTCGAGATGGAATTAAATCTTGATTCAATCGAGTTGATCCTGGCAAGGTCGAAACTTGTGAAGGCTTACTCAGCCCTGTAACAACTTCAGACAGTATTACCAGGGCTGGCTCCTCCTCAGGAAAATTAATGAATAGAAAAAGAACAAAAACTGACAAACATAAACACTTTATTATTTAGAGAGTATAAAATATGAAACACATATATATGAAATATTGATCCTACCTTAAAGAATATAAAATGAAAAATATAAATGATATCTGAATTCAACGCTAACATATGAATATAAAACTTGGGTGCCTGGTGTTGGTGACAATGCGTGTTGTTGAAATCGTAGCCGTTGCCGATGATGGGGGGGGGGGTCGCAGGTGTTGATGACAACCCACCGGCTCGTTCTTCAAAGATTTTTTTAGCCATCAATAATCCGTCCAGATGACAGGAAAGCAGGTTTTTTCCACTGCAATGATGAGGGGTTATATCCTGCTACTTGCATACACAAACAGGTAAGTGGATCAGAATTTGGGACGTCTCAGAACGTTAGTCCGTCTCCTTCAATTCTACTCGTTGATACCTAAAAGATGTGGTGATTATTAAAACATTTTAACTTATCAAGACTGAAACGAATAAGTTAATTATTGGTCAAAAGTGAAGCTTTCAACCAATAAGTCAACTAAAATATGATCAGGTGTGTACTTACAGTAGTGTTGGGAGCTGTGAGTCGAGTGATTTACTGTTTGACCGGAGCCCCACACGTCACCTTTCGGGGGGGGGGGGGAAGAGGGAGGGGAAGGGATAGCGGGAGCTAGACTGACCCTACCTTAACAAGCAGCCGGCAATCAAACTATCACTTTCGGGGAGGGGGAAAAATGGGGGGGGGAATAGCGGGAGCTGGACTTACCCTGCCTTAATATGTAGCCGGCAATGAAACTATTGTTACTATATACTCCCTCGCTACTCCTATCTATTGAACTTTTCCCACTCAGCCTTCCATGACTAAGAGTACTGGTACCCAGTCTAGCCGTCCATGACTGAGAGTACTGATGCACAGCTTGGTTTCCGTGACTGAGGGTACTGGTACCCAGCCTAGCCTTCCATGTCTATGTGAACTAGTACCCAGCCTGGCCTTCAAAGATTGAGAGCACTGGCACCCAGCCTGACCTTCCATGGCTAAGAGTACTGGTAACCAGCGTGGCCCTCAATGACTATGAGTTCTAGTACCCAGCCTAGACTTCCATTACTAAAAGTACAAGTACCCTGCCTGGACTTCCATAACTAAGAATTCTGGTACCCAGCCTGGACTTTCATAACTAAGAGTTCTGTTACCGAGCATGGACTTCGATTACTAAGAGTACTAGTATCCTGTTCGGACTTTCATGACTAAGAGTTCTGGTACCCAGCACGGACTTCCGTTACTAAGGGTACTAGTATCCAGCCTGGACTCTAGTTACTAAAAGTACTGGTACCAAGACTGGACTTCCAAGACTAAGAGTATTAGCACCCAGTCTGGACTTCCATGACTATGAGTTCTAGTACCCAGCCTAGACTTCCTTGTCTAAGAGTACTAGTTCCTAGCCTGGAGCCTAATTACTAAGAGTTCTGGTGCCCAGCATGTACTTCCATCACAAAGAGTACTGGTAGCCAGCCTGGACTTCCATGAATAAGAGCACAATTACCCAGCCTGGACTTCCATGACGAAGAGTTCTGGTACCCAGCCTCGCCTTCTATGACTAAGAGTTCTGGTACCCAGCGTGTACTTCCATGATTAAGAGTTCTGGTACCCAGCCTGTACGTCAAGGACCAAGAGTACCAGTACCCAGCCTGGCCTTCCTTCTCTAAGAGTACTGGTGCCCCGCCAGTACTTCCATGACTAAGAATACTAGTACCTGCCCTGGACTTACATGAGAAAGAGTTTTGATACCCAGCATGAACTTTCATGACTAAGAGTACTAGTACACAACCTGGAATTCCATGACAATGAGTTCTGGTACCCAGCCTGGCTTTCCATGACTAGGAGTAGTGGTTCCAAGTGAGGCCATCTTTGACTAACAGTTCTAGTACATAGCCTGGCCTTCCGTGATTGCGAGCACTGGTAACCAGCCTGACCCTCCATGACTACGTGTTCTGGTACACAGCCTGGACTTCTATGACTAAGAGCACTAGTACCCAAGAAGGACTTCGATGATTATGAGTTTTGGAAACCAGCCTGGGCTTCCACGACCAAGAGTTCTGGTATCCAAATTGGACCATCCATTACTAAGAGTTCTAGTACCCAGCTTGGACTTCCATGATTAAGAGGTCTGGTACCCAGCCTGGAGTTCCATGACAAAGACTACTGGTATCCAGGCTGACCTTCCACGATTATGAGTATTGGTACCCAGCCTGACCTTCTAGGTCCCAGATAGGACCTCCATGAATACGAGTTCTGTTACCCAGCCTGGACTTCAATGACTAAGAGTACTAGTACTTAACCAGGAATTAAATGACTAAGAGTTCTGGAACCCAGCCTGGAATTCCATGACTGAGAGTACTAGTACGAAGCGTGGACTTCTATGACTAAGAGTACTGGTGCCCAGCTTGGACTTCCATGACTAAGAGTGCTAGTGCCCATCCTGGACTTCCAAGACTAAGAGTTCTGGTAGCCAGCCTGGACTTTCATTACTAAGTGCACCAGTATCCAGCTTGGACTTCCATGACTAAGAGCACTTTTACCAATCCTGGACTTCCATGACCACGAGTACTGGTGCCCAGCCTGGACTTCCTTGACTAAGAATACTAGTACCTACCATGGACTTCCATGACTAAGAATTCTGGTACCCCGCATGGACTTCCATGACTAAGAGTACCGTTATCCAGCCTGGACTTCCATGACTAATTGCACCGGTACCCAGCCTGGCCTTTCGTGACTAGGAGCGCTGGTACCGAGCCTGACCCTTCATGACTAAGAGTTCGGGTACCCAGCCTGTATTTCCATGACTAAAAGTAGTAGTACCCAGCCTGGACTTCCATGACTAAGTGTTCTGGTACCCAGCCTGATTTTCCATGACTATGAGTACTCGTACCCAGCCTGCACCATGACTAAGAGTACTAGTACACAGCCGGGACTTCTATGACAAAGAGTACTGTTATCCAGCCTGGACTTCTAAGACTAAAAGTACTAGTACCCAGCCTGGACTTCCATGGCAAAGTGTTCTGGTACACAGCCTGGTTTTCCATGACTAAGAGTACTCGTACCCAGCCTGCACTATTATGATTAAGATTACTGGTACCCAACGAGGCCTTCTATGACTACGAGTTCTGGCACACAGCCTGGACTTCAGTGATTAAAAATGTTGGAAACCAGTCTGGACTTGCGTGACCAAGAGTTCTGGTATCGAGCCTGGACTTTCCATTACTAAGAGTTCTAGCACCAAGCCTAGACTTCCATGACTAAGAGGTCTGTTACCCTGCATGGGCTTCCATGTCCAATGGTATTGGCATCCAGGCTGATCTTCCATGTCTAAGAGTTCTGGTACCCAGCCTGGCCCTCCATGACTAGGATTTCTAGTACCCAGCATGAACTTCCATGATTACGAGTTCTGGTGCCCAGCCTGAACATCGATGACTAAGAGTTCTGGTGCCCATCCTCGATTTCCGTGACTGAGTTCTGGTACCCACAGAGGACTTCCATGACTAAGAGTACTGGTACCCAGCCTGGTCCTCTATGACTAAGAGTTCTGGTACCCATCCTGGTCTGCCATGACTACGAGTACTAGTACCTAACTTGGATTTAAATGACTAACAGTTCTGGAACACAGCCTGGACTTCCACGACTTTGAATTCTAGTACCAAGCGTGGGCTTCTCTGACTAAGAGTTTTTGTACCCAGCATGGCCTTCCGTTACTAAGAGTACTAGTATTCAGCATGGGCTCTAATTATTAAGAGTACTGGTACCATGCCTGGACCTCTATGACTAAGATTACTAGTACCGAGCCTGGACTTCTATGACTAAGAGCTCTGGGACCCAGCCTAAACCTCCATGACTGAGAGTACTAGTTTCTAGCCTTGAGTCTAATGACTAAGAGTTTTGGTACCCAGCCTGGCTTTCCATGACTAAGAGCACTGGCACCCAGCCTAGCCCTCCACGACTAAGAGAACTGGTACTCAGCTTGACCTACCATGACTGAGAGTACTTGTTCCCAGTCAGGCCCTCCATGACTATGTGTACTAGTACCCAGCCTGGCCTTCTATGACTAAGAGTACAGGTACACAGCCTGGCCCTCCATGACTAAGAGTTCTGGTACCCAGCCTGGCTTTCCATGACTAAGAGTACTGGTACCCAGCCTGGCCTTCTATGACTAAGAGCACTAGTACCAGCCTGGCTTTCCATGACTAAGAGTTCTTTTGCCCAGCCTCTACTTCCATGACTAAGAATACCAGGACCCAGGCTGGCCCTCCATGACAAGGATTTCTGGTACCCAGCCTGGACTTCCATGAACAAAAGTACTAGTACCCAGCCTGGTCTTCCATGCTAACAGTACAGGAAACTAGCCTGGACTTCAATGAATAAGAGTACTGGTACCCAACATGGACTTCCATGACCAAGAGTATTGGTACCCAGGCTAGCTTTCCGTGACTAAGTGTGCTGGTACCCAGCCTGGCCTTCCATGACTAAGAGTACTGGTACCCAACCTGGCCTTCCATTACTAACTGTGCTGGTACCCAGCCAGGACTTCCTTGAATAAGAGTACTGGTACCCAACCTTGCCTTCCATGAATAAGAGTACTGGTACCCAGCATGGACTTCCATAACCAAGAGTATTGGTACCCAGGCTGTCTTTCCGTGACAAAGTGTTCTGGTACACAGGTTGGCCTTCCATGACCAAGTCTGCTGGTTCCCAGACTCTCCTTCCATGACTAAAAGTACTAAAAGTACTTCCATGATTATAAGTATTTGTACCCATCCTGGCTTTCCGTGAATAATAGTTCTTGTTCCCAGTCTGTACTTCCATGACAATGAATTCTGCTTTCCAGGCTGCACTTCAATGACTAACAGTACTAGTACCCAGCTTGGAATTCCATGACAAAGATTACTGGTACTCAGTCTGTCCTTCCATGACTAAAACCACTGCTACCAAGCCTGACCTTTCATGATTTAGAATACTGGTATCCAGTCTAGCCCTTCATGAATAAGAGTACTGATACCCAGCTTGGCCTTCCATGACTGAGAGTACTGGTACCAGTCTAGCCCTCCATGACTAAGAGTACTGGTACTCAGTCTGAATTTACATGACTGAGAGCACTGGTTCCCAGTCTAGCCCTTAATGACTAAGAGTACTAGTACCCAGCCTGAACTTACATGACTAAGAGTTCTGGTACCTTGCCTGGCCCTCCATAATTAAGAGTTCTTGTACCCAGCTTAGACCTCCATGGCTAAGAGTACTAGTACCCAACTTCGACTTAAATGAGTAAGAGTTCTGGAACCCAGCCTGGACTTTCATGACTCAGAGTACCGGTACCCAGCCTTACCTTCCATGACAATTAGAACTGGTACCCAGCCTGACCCTCTAACACTAAGAGTTCTGCTATCCTGCCTAGACTTCCATTACTGAGACTACTAGTACCCAACATGGACTTAAATGACAGAGTTCTAGAATCTAGCCCTGTCTTCTATGAATAAGAATACTAGTACCCAGCGTGGAATTCAAGGACTAAGAGTTCTGGTACCCAGCCTTGACTTGCATGACTAAGAGTTCTGGTGTCCAGCATGGACATCCATTACTGAGAGTAGTACTATCCAGCCTGGACTCTAATAACTAATAGTACTTGTACCCAGCCTGGACTTCCATGACTAAGAGTTCTGGTACCCAGCCTTTACTTCAATGACTCAGGGTACTGGTACCCTGCCTGGACTTCCATGACTAAGAGTACTAGTACCCAGCCTGGCCTTACTTGACTAAGAGTACTGTTTGACTAAGAGTACCCAGCGTGGCCTTCTATGATTAAGAATACTAGCACCTACCCTGGACTTCCATGACTAAGAGTTTTGGTACCCCACATGGACTACAATGACTACGAGTACTGCTATCCAGCCTGGACTTCCATGACTAAGAGTACTGGTAACCAGCCAGGACTTCCATGACTAAGAGTCCTAGTACACAACCTGGACTTCCATATAATGAGTTGTGGTACACAGCCTGGCTATCCATGACTAAGCGTACTATTACGCAGCCTGGCCTTCCGTGACTGAGAGCACTGGTACCCAGCCTAGACTTCCATGACTAAGAATACTGGTACGCTGGCGGAACTTCCATGACTAAGAATACTAGTATCTAGCCTTGCCTTCAATTACTAAGAGCAATGGTACCCAGCCTGGCCCTCTATGACTTGGATTTCTTGTACGCAGCATGGACTTCCATGACTAAAAGTACTAGTACCCAGCCTGGACTTCCATGACTAAGGGTAAGTGAAACCAACCAGTACTTCAATGACCAAGAGTTCTGTTACCCTTCCTTGATTTCCTTGACTATGAGTTCTGGTACCTATCCCGGATTTCCATGACTAAGAGTACTGATATCGAGCCTGGCCCTCAATGACTAAGTGTACTGGTACCCAGTCTGGCACACAATAACTAAGAGTTCTGGTATCCAGCCTGAACTTCCATGGCTAAGAGTACTAGTACCCAGCCTGGACTTTCATTACTAAGAGTACTAGTATCCGGCCAGGACTCTAATGACTAAGAGTACTGGTACCCAACCTGGGCTTCCATGACTATGAGTAGTTGTACCCAACCTGGCCTTCTATGACTAAGAGTTCTGGTACCTAGCCAGTACTTCCAAGACTAAGTGTACTAGTACCCAGCTTAGACTTCCATGACTAAGAATATTAGTACCTAGCCTGGACTTCCATGAGTAAAAGTTCTGGTACCAAGCCTTGCTTTCCATTACTAAGAGCACTGGTACCCAGCCTGACCCTCCATAACTAAGATTTCTGGCACCCAGCCTGGACTTTTATGACTAAGAGTTCTGGTACCCAGCATGGACTTTCATTACTGAGAGTACTAGTATCCAGCCAGTACTCTTGTGACTAAGAGTACTGGTACTCAGCCTGGCCTTGCATGACTGAGACTACTAGTACCCAGGCTAGCCCTCCATGACAAAGAGTACTGGTACTCAGCCTGACCTTCAGTGATAGAGAGCACTGGTTCCCAGCCTAGCCCTTCATTACTAACAGCAATAGTACCCAGTCTCCCTTCTATGACTGAGAGTACTAGTACCCAGCCTGACCTTTCATATCTAAGAGTACTGGTACCCAATCTGGCCCACAGTAACTAAGAGTTCTGGTACCCAGCCTGGACTTCCATGGCCAAGAGTACTAGTACCCAACTTTGACTTAAATGACTAAGATTTCTGGTACCCAGCCTGGACTTTCATAACTAAGATTTCTGGTACCCAGCATGGACTGTCATTACTAAGAGTACTAGTATCGAGCCTTGACTCTAATGACTAAAAGTACTGGTACCCAGCCTGGACTTCCATAACTATGAGTACTAGTACCCAACCTGGATTTCCATGACTAAGAGTTTTGGTACCCAGCCTGGCTTTCCATGTCTAAGAGTACTGGTACCCAGCCTGGCCTTCTATGACTAAACGTACTGGTACCCAGCCTAGACTTCCATGGAAATAAATGGTATAAAATACCGACACAATGGAAATATAAACACATATGCAGTATAATGTGATCCTTTATTGACAACGTTTCGCCCACACAGTGGGCTTTTTCAAGTCACAAACAGATCTACCTGGGGTGGAGGTATGGGAGTATTTATAGTCAGGTTCAGAATGCTGAGGTCAGGTGGAGAATGCTGCATCTGAAGATGTACCGAGTAGGGTTATAGAGTCTAAAATCTTGGGTAGACTGGAAGGGAGATTGGATAAGTTTGTGAGCAGACCTTCTGCAGTGTTCTTCAATTCCTATGTTCTTATGTGGGATAGCGATGAAGAAGTTTCTTGGCAATTGGTTCAGCTATGTTATAGAAGCAATTATTCTGGTTGAAGTTGTCGGATATAAAGATAGGAATTGAAGAACACTGCAGAAGGTCTGCTCACAAACTTATCCAATCTCCCTTCCAGTCTACCCAAGATTTTAGACTCTATAACCCCACTCGGTACATCTTCAGATGCAGCATTCTCCACCTGACCTCAGAATTATGAACCTGACTATAAATACTCGCATACCTCCACCCCAGGTAGATCTGTTTGTGACTTGAAAAAGCCCACTGTGTGGGGGAAACGTTGCATATGAGTTTATATTTCCTAGACTTCCATGACTAAGAATAATGGTACGCACGCTGGACTTCCATGACTAAGAATACTAGTACCTAGCCTGGACTTCCATGATTAAGAGTTCTGGTACCCAGCCTTGCCTTCCATTACTAAGAGCACTGATATCCAGCCTGGCCCCTCTATGACTAGGATTTCTGGTACCCAGTATGGACTTCCATGTCTAAAAGTATTAGTACCCACCCTGGACTTCCATGACTAAGGGTAAGGGAAACGAGCCTGTATTTCAATGACCAAGAGTTCTGGTACCCACCTCGATTTCTGTGACTATGAGTTCTGGTACCTATCCTGGACTTCCATGACTAAGAGTACTGGTACCCTGCCTGGCCCTACATGGCTTGTTGATACGCAGTTATACCACTCTGCGTATTAATGATGCAGTTTGGCCTTCCTCTTGTATCATCTTTATCATCTTGTATCATTACAGGTTTAGTGTTTTTTGTGACCGTAAACAGAAACCCATAATTCACCTTAAGTACTGAATGGCCCATACAAGTTTAACGCTTAAATTGATATTATCATATTACTACTATTTATTATTATTGCACTTATGTGACCTGAGCTTACCTACAGCCTCAACGCTGATGTTGTAGATTCTTTCTTTGTTGTAGACTCTCTCTTTGTTGTAGACCTTCTCTTTGACTTTCTGTTGTTCTATTACACCAACTTTCATTGCATTATCCCATTATCATTATTATTATTATTATTATTATTATTATTATTATTATTATTATTATTATTATTATTATTATTTGTGTTAGATTAAGATGCCTGTACTATAATGTAGGACCGACAATTCATAAAGAAAAGTGATTCACGTTAAATATAACCTTACTGGAGCAATAATAATAATACTGCTATATGAGGACTCTCTAACGTAAAGTATAACCTTCATAAGTTTACCACTTCTCTGATTACACTAAAAAATAATTTAGAACAGAATTAGAAATTACGATAAACGAATGTCAGCGACTTACCCCGTATGAAGGTGGTGACATCATCAGGATGGCTCAAGAAGTTAGGGTCAATGAGTGGAGGGTCACGAGGGTTTCTTGACCTCAGCCGTACTGTTCCCCGGCTCTTTGGTCGAGTCAGCATGGGCCCAATGTTGAACCCCTGCTGACCTTTAATTGGGCCAAAATATCTATGGAAGAACTATGGGAGTTTGAGCAGATGGGATAATTATTATTTAGGGGGATGTATTAAACCAATAGGGTCATACAGCGCTGGGAAAACAGCAGACAATTACGGTGTTCGCCATTAAAATATGTAGGCCTTCTCTTAAACCACGACCACAAAATACATTAAAGTCTGTAGGTCCTCTCTTAAACCACGACCACAAAATAGGTTGTTCCTTGAAGTTTAAGACATCCTCCAACTATCTTTGAAGTTATTAACGCGCATTCTTCAGCTTCATGGGGTAAATTCTCCCATGACTTGCAGGTGGCGTTCACTCTATAGAGTGGCCTGATATCCTTCCCTAGTAAATCTTTCGCAACCCGGAGGTTCTGAATGGGGTTCAAGTCTGCAGAATTTCTTGGCCAGATATCGAAGAAAGCTGCCTCACAGTCACGGCGCCACCGAGCAACAGATTTCGCAGTGTAGAAAGGAGCACTGTCTTTCATGAAATTTTTACACCACACTGAGTGAAGGATCACAGAGGAATTCTAGGTACACTACATTATTACAGTTTACGTTACTGGGGACTTTTTTGTGGGTTTCCCTGGATGGGCTTTAATAATATATTTCTACAAGAACATGTACAAGGTATACAGGCCTAGCTGACAAATTAGACACATGTGCAAATCTTGGGTATCTTTATTGAGGAAACGTTTCACCACACAGTGGCTTCATCAGTCTATACATAAGAGAAACTTGTAGAACAGGAGGAGAATGAGGTAATCCGTCCCTCAACCTTGTGTCGATGTGGTCAGTCCATCAATGTTGAACAGAATACGGCATATATGCGGAGAAGCAGCTTATAAAGCGTAGGCAGGAGAGGTGCAGCAGTCGTAGGTGGTGTCACATTTGTCCAGTGTGGAAGTAGGTCGTGCCCAAGGGTTAGGCAAGCGAAGAATTCCCAAGTATTAAGACCCCAAGAAGTTGCAGTGTCTGACAGGATTGCAGATGAATGGTTCAGAGAACCGACACGTTGATAAATTAGGCACATTTGCAATCCTGTCAGACACTGCAACTTCTTGGGGTCTTAATACTTGGGAATTCTTCGCTTGTCTAACCCTTGGGCAAGACCTACTTCCACATTGGACAAATGTGATACCACCTACGACTGCTGAACCTCTCCTGCCTACGGTATATAAGCTACTTCTACGTACATATGCTGTGTTCTATTTAAGATTGATGGACTGTCCACATCTACTCAAGGTTGAGGGACTGATTACCTCATTCTCCTCCTGTTCTTCTAGTTTCTCCTATGTATGGACTGATGAAGCCACTGTGTGGCGAAACGTTTCCTCAATAAAGATATCCAAGAGTTGCACATGTGTCTAATTTATCAACATGTCGGTTCTCTGAACCATTCATCTGTAAGCCTAGCTGACATCAATCACATACCACTATACAGAAAGCCGCTAGTTATGCAGAGCATTTCGGGAAAATTAGGTCAGTTTTGTCCCAGGATGCCACCCACACCAGTCGACTAACACCCAGGTACCCATTTTACTGATGGGGATCATAGACAACCTGTGTAAGGAAACACGCCTAATGTTTGTACTCTCGCCGGGAATCGAACCCAGACCCTCGCCGTGAGAAGCAAGAGTTTAGTCACCAGGCCACTAATTTGGCCACTAATTTTGGTGTGAACATGTCATCAACACTTTTCAAAGGACTGACGCAACAGGACCCTCACTGAATGCTGATACACATCCATGGCTTCTATCATTTGTTTCGTTAGAAGGCTTCCTTATGTGATCCAATGTTCTGTGCATTTGTCTGTTGAGTCAGTGACTTCTTCCCATATTAATTTGACAGTAACCAAATACATCCGACAACTTCAGCACTCAAGACTACACAGCGCATTTCCAAGGTGAGCATTAAATTTTGTCTCGCCAAGACACCTGCCAAGATGGGGTATTATTGTCAACAATGTTGGGTACCTTCCACCCAGCACATTTTAATGACGAGCACTGCAGATTCAGTCCATAGAAGGGATAGGCCCATTCCTTGGATCAAGAGCCTTTTACTGGTATCAAACTGCTTTCCTTGAGGGGATGGCAAGATGGTGTACTGGGAGAGGAGGAAGGAGAAATATCAAGAACAATTCAAGAAGTGTGAGGGAGACTTGAAGCTACTGAAGTGATCTTAATTCAAGGGAACTTGAGCTATCTTTCTTTTCTTGGATCAGACTTGATTACCTCTCATTCTTCAGGTACTGTATGACACCTATGGGTTTAGTATTATTATTATTATACAAAGGAGGAAGAACAAACAACTTAGGAAGTAAGACTAGCCAATGTTAGCATTTACCGTAGCTGCTTGTAATTATGACACGCAGCATAAGCTATTTTTGTTAAAGAAATATTGTCCCCTCACTGTGAGCTTTGTCAATCCAGTTGATTGAGAAAGCTCACAGAAAGTGCTTCCAGCTCACAAAACAGATGAGCAAGGCTACCAAGGGACAAAACATCACTCAGTGATAAACTTACATCTCTCCTGAAGCCGATGATGTCAGTGATGAAGAGACCATCATCAAGAGCCGGAGTGCCGGACATGAAGAGGTACTGAAGGTCAGGCCAAAAGGGGTCACCCACCTCAGCCAGGCTCCAGGCATTGCCCTCTACACCCATTGGACTTGTTAAAGGACCTGGTGAGTAAACACGCGCCATCAGTTACAGCAGCTGCACCTGACATGACTTATGACTCAGTTGTTTGCTAGTAACTCTCATAATGATGGTCAAATATTTGATCAAATTTACTTTTTATGGGTCAGGTTATCTAGAGGCTAAGACAGTTTCCACTAAATGTAAGTGGACAAAAAAATATGCACAAATAAATAGGTTTCCTTGAGGGACCTTACCCTTCAAACTTTTTTTGTGCCAAAATAGAGTTAGCAAACTCCACTAGCCTTGCTAAAATTCATGTAATATTATTTAGCCTAATTATACTCAGTCTATCTTAGGTCAGCTTAAATTTGGTTAGAATCACTTAACGTTAATGAAATACATAAATTTCGTGATGTTATTTTTTCGTTGAGTTATTCCAAAAATTAATTTACACTGTCCAAACTATCATTGCTTCATGGGCCAAGTTCACAAGCTCTTATAAAATAGCACAACTATAAAGAATAGTAATGAACCTTGTCTGTTGTTGAGGTAGTTTCTGATGTGCACAGGATTGACTAGATTGAAGAGACTGACACCAGATCCTGGCTTAACTGTCCAGGTGAGGCCAAAGATGGAGGGATGATCCTGCAGGTTGCTGCCCACTCCAGGCAGGTCAACCACCACTGGTATCTGTCATGAAGAAACAACGTATGCATTTATGAGGCAAATATTGCTTTGAGAATGATGTAATCTCTTTCCAGTTGGAAATTACTCATCGCAAACTGAAAACTGCAAATAGCAAGGTGTACTTCAAAGATCAATATGGTGTTAGAGACAAAGGATTGCAAACGACCCTTCGACTTGAGATTATTTTGGGGTTTAATTTTTTTCATTTCGCAAAAAAAAAAATGAGTTATTTTACAAACTGTGGAGAAATTCATTTATGGAGCGGTTTAATTATAATGTGGTAGTAGTAGCTTCGAAGATTTACTTTGCATAATTACTTGGAGGGTTAATAACTCCGGAGAACCCAAGAAAACCAATCGCTGTACGATATTTGCATTGAGACCCTTTCCCCAGCATGTAACTGTCAACAGTCACCTACTACCCATGTACCTATTTATTGTTAATGCTAGGAAACAAAGGCAACATACCCAACCCTCTCCTCGTGTCGACATTGAACACATATCTTTTAATGCTAATACACAAGATTCTCGGTGAGGAAAGTTTCGTTCCGAGGTTTTTGAATCATGGACACTTCACTCAAAATTCAGACTGATAAACTATAAAAGCATAATGAAAGATAAATCCCTTTTACATCACTTCTCTTATCAGTGTGTAGCCTTCACCACCACCAACATTATCAGTGTGTAGCCTTCACCACCACCAACATTATCAGTGTGTAGCCTTCACCACCACCAACATTATCAGTGTGTAGCCTTCACCACTACCAACATTATCAGTGTGTAGCCTTCACCACCACCAACATTATCAGTGTGTAGCCTTCACCACCACCAACATTATCAGTGTGTAGCCTTTTCACCACCACCAACATTATCAGTGTGTAGCCTTCACCACCACCAACATTATCAGTGTGTAGCCCTCACCACCACCAACATTATCAGTGTGTAGCCTTCACCACCACCAACATTATCAGTGTGTAGCCTTCACCATCACCAACATTATCAGTGTGTAGCCTTCACCACCACCAACATTATCAGTGTGTAGCCTTCACCACCACCAACATTATCAGTGTGTAGCCTTCACCACCACCAACATTATCAGTGTGTAGCCTTCACCACCACCAACATTATCAGTGTGTAGCCTTCACCATCACCAACATTATCAGTGTGTAGCCTTCACCACCACCAACATTATCAGTGTGTAGCCTTCACCACCACCAACATTATCAGTGTGTAGCCTTCACCACCACCAACATTATCAGTGTGTAGCCTTCACCACCACCAACATTATCAGTGTGTAGCCTTCACCACCACCAACATTATCAGTGTGTAGCCTTCACCACCACCAACATTATCAGTGTGTAGCCTTCACCACCACCAACATTATCAGTGTGTAGCCTTCACCACCACCAACATTATCAGTGTGTAGCCTTCACCACCACCAACATTATCAGTGTGTAGCCTTCACCACCACCAACATTAACAGTGTGTAGCCTTCACCACCACCAACATTATCAGTGTGTAGCCTTCACCACCACCAACATTATCAGTGTGTAGCCTTCACCACCACCAACATTATCAGTGTGTAGCCTTCACCACCAACAACATTATCAGTGTGTAGCCTTCACCACCACCAACATTATCAGTGTGTAGCCTTCACCACCACCAACATTATCAGTTTGTAGCCTTCACCACCACCAACATTATCAGTGTGTAGCCTTCACCATCACCAACATTATCAGTGTGTAGCCTTCACCACTACCAACATTATCAGTGTGTAGCCTTCACCACCACCAACATTATCAGTGTGTAGCCTTCACCATCACCAACATTATCAGTGTGTAGCCTTCACCACCAAATACATTATCAGTGTGTAGCCTTCACCACCACCAACATTATCAGTGTGTAGCCTTCACCACCACCAACATTATCAGTGTGTAGCCTTCACCATCACCAACATTATCAGTGTGTAGCCTTCACCACTACCAACATTATCAGTGTGTAGCCTTCACCACCACCAACATTATCAGTGTGTAGCCTTCACCACTACCAACATTATCAGTGTGTAGCCTTCACCACCACCAACATTATCAGTGTGTAGCCTTCACCATCACCAACATTATCAGTGTGTAGCCTTCACCACCAAATACATTATCAGTGTGTAGCCTTCACCACCACCAACATTATCAGTGTGTAGCCTTCACCACCACCAACATTATCAGTGTGTAGCCTTCACCATCACCAACATTATCAGTGTGTAGCCTTCACCACCAAATACATTATCAGTGTGTAGCCTTCACCACTACCAACATTATCAGTGTGTAGCCTTCACCACCACCAACATTATCAGTGTGTAGCCTTCACCACCACCAACATTATCAGTGTGTAGCCTTCACCACCACCAACATTATCAGTGTGTAGCCTTCACCACCACCAACATTATCAGTGTGTAGCCTTCACCACCACCAACATTATCAGTGTGTAGCCTTCACCACCACCAACATTATCAGTGTGTAGCCTTCACCACCACCAACATTATCAGTGTGTAGCCTTCACCACCACCAACATTATCAGTGTGTAGCCTTCACCACCACCAACATTATCAGTGTGTAGCCTTCACCACCACCAACATTATCAGTGTGTAGCCTTCACCACCACCAACATTAACAGTGTGTAGCCTTCACCACCACCAACATTATCAGTGTGTAGCCTTCACCACCACCAACATTATCAGTGTGTAGCCTTCACCACCACCAACATTATCAGTGTGTAGCCTTCACCACCAACAACATTATCAGTGTGTAGCCTTCACCACCACCAACATTATCAGTGTGTAGCCTTCACCACCACCAACATTATCAGTTTGTAGCCTTCACCACCACCAACATTATCAGTGTGTAGCCTTCACCATCACCAACATTATCAGTGTGTAGCCTTCACCACTACCAACATTATCAGTGTGTAGCCTTCACCACCACCAACATTATCAGTGTGTAGCCTTCACCATCACCAACATTATCAGTGTGTAGCCTTCACCACCAAATACATTATCAGTGTGAAGCCTTCACCACCACCAACATTATCAGTGTGTAGCCTTCACCACCACCAACATTATCAGTGTGTAGCCTTCACCATCACCAACATTATCAGTGTGTAGCCTTCACCACTACCAACATTATCAGTGTGTAGCCTTCACCACCACCAACATTATCAGTGTGTAGCCTTCACCACTACCAACATTATCAGTGTGTAGCCTTCACCACCACCAACATTATCAGTGTGTAGCCTTCACCATCACCAACATTATCAGTGTGTAGCCTTCACCACCAAATACATTATCAGTGTGTAGCCTTCACCACCACCAACATTATCAGTGTGTAGCCTTCACCACCACCAACATTATCAGTGTGTAGCCTTCACCATCACCAACATTATCAGTGTGTAGCCTTCACCACCAAATACATTATCAGTGTGTAGCCTTCACCACTACCAACATTATCAGTGTGTAGCCTTCACCACCACCAACATTATCAGTGTGTAGCCTTCACCACCACCAACATTATCAGTGTGTAGCCTTCACCACCACCAACATTATCAGTGTGTAGCCTTCACCACCACCAACATTATCAGTGTGTAGCCTTCACCACCACCAACATTATCAGTGTGTAGCCTTCACCACCACCAACATTATCAGTGTGTAGCCTTCACCATCACCAACATTATCAGTGTGTAGCCTTCACCATCACCAACATTATCAGTGTGTAGCCTTCACCACCACCTACATTATCAATGTGTAGCCTTCACCACCACCTACATTATCAATGTGTAGCCTTCACCACCAACAACATTATCAGAGTGTAGCCTTCACCACCACCTACATTATCAGTGTGTAGCCTTCACCATCACCAACATTATCAGTGCGTAGCCTTCACCACCACCTACATTATCAGTGTGTAGCCTTCACCACCACCTACATTAACTAGGCAACTTTATCTTACCTTGGTATTTTAGGTTAATTTCAACCAATCTATTTGAGGTCGGCCTAAAGTAGTATTACACTACGCTAATGAACATCAGTGAAATATAACATTTTCCCTGTGTTCAAACCGATTAATTTTGCATCAGCGTAGTACACTCAGCTTGTCTGAGACAGCACTAGCCACTTCATAAGCCAAAATCACAATTTCAACCTGTAAAAGCACGTGAATATTAGAGCATTACTGACCCCATGCTGAGTGAGGTGCTGAGCCGGGCCGATACCTGACACCATCAGCAGGTGAGGGGAACCAATAGCTCCTGCTGACACTATCACTTCTCGCCGTGCCAACACTTTGCGAACCTGCAACACAAAGACCAGTGATTTTGTTGAATGACTTTGTTACTCGCTCCCATACTTAATCCTGGGGGTGGGGGTAGACTAGAGAAAACACAGACAGCTCATTACGACTGTAATCGGGTCAAAAACCTGTAACTTGCTTAACTACCATTTATTGGCTGTCCGGTCCTTGTGGACCCATTAGGTACCTCCGTAATCTTGGTAATATGGGATGGGTACTGGGTATGGGTAGTAATCAAAAGATTACAGAGGCGCAACTCATTATGACCGTCTAGACCAAAAACTCAATAACAGTTCGATACCACTATAACTTACAAAGCTATAATTTCTTGGCACCTAGACCCTGGATACATAATGTCTAATTTTTTGATACTGCCCACACCATGGGTATGGGGTGCATAATGAACCTGCTAAATTAACTTAAATCAACATAATAGGTCCGGGGACAGTTGGTAGAAAAAACTAATTTGCCAATCTGTGTTGGTAGTTGTAACATATTGAACGATCTGGTAGCATAGTTGTACTGAAGAGAAGAGGGCGAGTTAAGGTTTCAGCAGAATATTCCAATATATATCACAAGGAAAATTTAGTAAATTATCTCATAGTAAAAGATTTTTTTCTCTCTGCAAATTGATGTATGCTGAATAATGCCGCTTGTCCAGTGAGACTTAAAAAAAAAAAAAAAACTATAAGTCTGAATACCTTCAATATACCAGGCTGAACCAGGCTGGACCAGGATGGAACAGAATAGTGTAAACTTAGGTAATTGATACAGACGAGTGGTTTAAAACTTTTTAGTAAATATATCCTGTTATTGAGGTGTATTGTTAAAGCTGTACATCAGTGCTGGGTAACTACTACACACGGTGTCTTGTTGAAGCTGTACATCAGTGCTGGGTAACTACTACACACGGTGTCTTGTTGAAGCTGTACATCAGTGCTGGGTAACTACTACACACGGTGTCTTGTTGAAGCTGTACATCAGCGCTGGGTAACTACTACACACGGTGTCTTGTTGAAGCTGTACATCAGTGCTGGGTAACTACTACACACGGTGTCTTGTTGAAGCTGTACATCAGCGCTGGGTAACTACTACACACGGTGTCTTGTTGAAGCTGTACATCAGCGCTGGGTAACTACTACACACGGTGTCTTGTTGAAGCTGTACATCAGTGCTGGGTAACTACTACACACGGTGTCTTGTTGAAGCTGTACATCAGCGCTGGGTAACTACTACACACGGTGTCTTGTTGAAGCTGTACATCAGCGCTGGGTAACTACTACACACGGTGTCTTGTTGAAGCTGTACATCAGCGCTGGGTAACTACTACACACGGTGTCTTGTTGAAGCTGTACATCAGCGCTGGGTAACTACTACACACGGTGTCTTGTTGAAGCTGTACATCAGCGCTGGGTAACTACTACACACGGTGTCTTGTTGAAGCTGTACATCAGTGCTGGGCAACTACTACACACGGTGTCTTGTTGAAGCTGTACATCAGCGCTGGGTAACTACTACACACGGTGTCTTGTTGAAGCTGTACATCAGCGCTGGGTAACTACTACACACGGTGTCTTGTTGAAGCTGTACATCAGCGCTGGGTAACTACTACACACGGTGTCTTGTTGAAGCTGTACATCAGCGCTGGGTAACTACTACACACGGTGTCTTGTTGAAGCTGTACATCAGCGCTGGGTAACTACTACACACGGTGTCTTGTTGAAGCTGTACATCAGCGCTGGGTAACTACTACACACGGTGTCTTGTTGAAGCTGTACATCAGCGCTGGGTAACTACTACACACGGTGTCTTGTTGAAGCTGTACATCAGCGCTGGGTAACTACTACACACGGTGTCTTGTTGAAGCTGTACATCAGCGCTGGGTAACTACTACACACGGTGTCTTGTTGAAGCTGTACATCAGCGCTGGGTAACTACTACACACGGTGTCTTGTTGAAGCTGTACATCAGCGCTGGGTAACTACTACACACGGTGTCTTGTTGAAGCTGTACATCAGCGCTGGGTAACTACTACACACGGTGTCTTGTTAAAGCTGGACATCAGCGCTGGGTAACTACAACGGACTCCTGATGGAAGGAACTGAATCTCTGTTCCACTTCCATTCACTCAGGCGCTTTACGGGTCCCTATGTGATAATATAATACTATATTGCTATATAAAAGGGTAAAGCTAATTTGAAAAAAAATAGATGAAGTAATTGAATAGAAGAGACGAGGGGTAGTGTGGAAATTAATCTGCTAAAAGTGCGAATAATCAGATGTATAGACTAAGACAGACCTTTCCCAGGTGTTCAAATGTGACGCCAACTGCTCGCTTATCGTCATCAAAGAGAACCTGGAGGAAATAAAGAAACATAACAGAAATAACTACTATGGGTGTATTTTCATCCAATAAAATCTTGTATGAACACAAAAGATGCTAGACCAGGTAATGACAGTAATGCTATGCTCTATCGTTCACATGACTAACCACGAAATTAATTTTGAAATTTACACATAAAATATGATAGCTACATGAAGGTAAGAATTGTAAAGGCAAACTTTATAAGCTCCAAAATTTTATCAAAGTAATTCTCGTTCAAGTCATTGGAAATCTTAGCATTAAACCTGAAAGTAGTGACTTTTGAATGTCAGGTAAGAAATCAGATGTTTTCAAACAAGGTAGATTGACCCAGAGAAAGCAAGCTTTCCATTTATTAATCAACAGCTGTCATTCCAGAAGTGTTGAAACAGTACAATGCAAATAAATGACCTAGCAGTGTAGTGGGGTTGATGCGGTGACCTCACCAACACCACTACACTCTACTTCCCACCTCCAGAATGTAAGTTCACCTAACCAATTTTCCTTGAATCTCTTCACTGATTTTATCTTGTTCACACTCCAGCAGCATGTTCCAGAAACCACTTATTCCCCCTGATAACACATGTCTACAGGTGCCAAATCCTTTCATCTCAAAAACCTCCTCCCAACCCTCTACACCTTCCTTACTCTCTATATTTATACATTTCTTCAATATCCTGCCTTGCCTCATCCTGACTAAATTAATAAACTATCTATATCGGCAACATTTTATTTGTCCTCTGAATTGTACCTATAATATTACCTAGCTAATTTCTACACTAGTCTTTCTATAATACTATCATCGTAAGTATTTTGTAGGAAGTTCTTCCAAGAGTTTCTTCCGCTATGTTTGTTAAAAATGGTATATAATTCCGACACGCTGAAGAGTAAGACAAATGCGGTGAAGAAACAGTTTCTTCAGTCAAATACAGGAATAGTAGCGAAATAAAGTTGATGCTATCTACTACCACTGTTATCTAGTACCACTGTTATCTACTACCACTGTTATCTACTACCACTGTTATCTACTACCACTGTTATCTACTACCACTGTTATCTACTACCACTGTTATCTACTACCATTGTTATCTACTACCACTGTTATCTACTACCACTGTTATCTACTACCACTGTTATCTACTACCACTGTTATCTACTACCATTGTTATCTACTACCACTGTTATCTACTACCACTGTTATCTACTAGAATTTTGTTCCGGAAAAATGTAGTTTTTTCAGGTTGGTGGAGTATACATGGAGGATGTTCCTGTGGAAAATACCGAGAGAAGAACGACGCCTAGAGAAGTGTCACTTCTGTATATACTTAATTCTAAGAATTAGCCTTGTAATACCTGTCCTGTTTATACACTAAATTACTACATTACTACTACACAAATTTAAGTTAAGTTAGAGACAGTCGTTTAGCTTAAGACAGTAGTTACACTTCCCATAGGCTGGAGGTGCCTTAGGCACCTCCAGCCTACCAGTTTGAGTACCCACGGGGTAGGCTTAGCCGACGGCTGGCCAGTCACATTTCAGCAGTGAGACACGCAACTCCCCTACACAAACTTTGCGTAGTAATTACATTAAAATTGTTCATATCGCTCTTGGGCTGTGCGGACAGGCTGCGCAGTAGCTCCTGATTCGTCTAGTCTCTGCGCAGTTTTCACCAGTCTACTCACAATGGCAGAAGGAGGATGCAGGCGCGTCAACACTGTCTGCCTTGATTTAGTGACTGGCTCATTTAATAGTCAGAATACTCATATTCTGCTGACGGCGATCCTGAGAGTTACGTATGGAATTGCCAATGAAGACCTTTACGGTGTAGCATTAAATGGCAATACGAGGTTATTCGTCAAATTCAGACAAGGCTGCACCTATGAGAATATGGTTGCTAAATACCAGAATGTGATAAAGACTGTTAACCCTGGTGTTACCGTCCGCCTTCGAGATGTCTCCCGTGTTTACACATGGGTGAAGGTGCGCAACGTACCCTTTGAAGCGGACGAAAGCGATTTAAGGAACGTTTTTGACCGTTACGGCACCGTGCATCTGGCGGCGTTGGGACACTGGCGTGACGGCCCCCTTGTTGGCATGCCGGAATGTTGGGTTAATGCGTAAAAGGAGCGTGAGGGAATCTTTTGCGAGTGTATGGAAGGAATGGTGGGATAACCGTAGGGTAGGGAGTGATATTATTGAGTGGTGGGACACGATTGGCAAGAGGAAGGTGAGAGACTTCTATCAGAGGAGTGGGGTAGAGGAACGAAAAATGCAACGTGGAACTTTGTCTTATCTGGAAAACCAACTGCAGGACTGTTATGTGAATGATACGGGGGTGTACCCGGTGGCGGAAATTGAAAACTTAAAGCGCATGATAGGGGATATCCATAATCGTAATTTTGATGCGGCGCGGATAGCGAGTGGCATACAGGAGGTATTATGGGGAGATCGCCCTTCGGCGGTTGTCCTGCGGGAGCAGGGCAAACGCCGAAGGGCAACAAAATTAATGGGATTGGAAGTGCACGAGCAAATGGGGGCGTATAGCAGGGGACAGTACATTACGACAACTGAGGGAATGAGTTGCTATGTGGATAAATGGTACGAATCGCAATATGAGAATGTGGGGATCTCTAAGGAAGTGCTAGAAAAAATGGGTGAATGGATATGTTGTGATTTAGAGAATAAGGATCGAATGAATTTGAATGGAAGCATAAGTGAGGAGGAGGTTAGGCTAGCGGTAGAGAGTATGAGTGCTGGGAAATCACCGGGGATCGATGGTATCCCTTGTGATTTCTATAAGGAAAACTGGGAATGCCTACACGACTTTCTAGTGGTATTATTTAACGAAATGAAAACAAGCGGAAGACTCGGGGAACAACAAAGAACAGGCGTTGTGGTTATGATTCCAAAAAAGGCTACGGGGAACTGTGTCCAAAATTATAGGTCGATAACATTAATGTGTGGTGATTATAAAATATTTACGAAAATGTTAGGTAATAGAATTAAAAGGGTATTAGAGAAGGTTTTGGATGAAGGGCAATATGGGGTACCCGGAAGATCAATGTGTGTGGGGCAAGGTATTATACGCAGGTTCATTGACGAAAGCGGGAAGGGTAATGCAGGGGGAATACTGGCTTTGGACTGGCATGCGGCATACGATTGTGTGGAGCGTGAGGCTTTATGGAAGTTCATGCAGTGGAAGGGATTCGGGAAGGAAATAGTAAGTTGGACGATGGCTTTGTATGAGCAGGCTATGTTTAGAGCACAGGTAAATGGCAGGTTAGGGAATTTAATTGGAATGAAACGTGGTTTAACAGGGGTGTCCTGTATCGCAGATTCTTTTTGCGTTACTTCAGGATCCTTTTTTCAGAGCTGTACGGGAGGGTGTGAATGAGGATGAAATGCGAGGAAGGGTGGGGATAAAAGCGGGAATCGTAGGCTATGTGGATGACACCACGATTTTATATAGGGGATCACGGGATTTACGAAAAGTAGGTGAATTGGTAAAACTTTTTGGGAGAGCAACGGGGATGATGGTCAATAAGGATAAGTCAATGCTTATGCACGTGGGAGATAGCATTAGTGGGGACATAGGTCAGGAGGAGGGTTGGCCTTTAGTAAATTGGAATTGTTCATATGAGAAACATTCAGGAAGCGAGGAAGGTTAATTCGAGTGAGGTTGTGGATAGGGTGTTAGGTCGCTTGGCGGGGTTGCGTGCAGGAGGCTTAACTTTGCATCAGCGTGTAATTGTAGCGAATGTGCTTTTGTTTGGTAAGTTGTGGCACGTGGTAAGTATGTATCCGTTAGTGGCGTGTGATGAGAAACTTTTATTGAAGCGTGTATTTAGATATATATGGGGTTCAGGTTGTGATTGGTTAGCGAGAGATGTTGTGTATTTACCGACTAGTCGGGGTGGACTGGGGTTAATGAATCTGCACATGAGAATATTAGGTATGTACGTTAAACATAGTTATTTGCGTGAGGGTCGGAGGGTTGGTACAGGTTTGAATTGGATTCGAGGGGATTTGGTACCATGGATGAATGGTGGGGATGTTACGAGATGCGAGAACATGCTGAGGGTTTTAATTTATGCAAGGGATCCAAGTCGAATCAAGATTAGAAAACTGGCAAGGGTGGGAGAGAGGGAGGGGGTGGTTAGCGCAGAGGGTATATATCCAATGTATGCATGGTGTGATATTTGGGGTCGCTTGAAGGAGTTACGATTGAGGGCCGGGGTACGGGAGGTCATGTATAAATTCCTTTACAATATATTGCCTTCCGGGAAGGTTTTAGCAAATAGACGTGTGCAAGTGGGTAAGGAGCGTTGTGTGTGTGGGGATATTGACACGGCTTTCCACGCAGTGTTTTTTTGTGAGAGATTGGAAGCGGTAAGAGTGTGGTTTAGCAGAGTTATTCAGATGGTGGGAGGTGAGGGAATTAGTGTCTTAAGAGCGTTAAGTCTAGATGTGGGGGGGTAGGGTTGCCGGTACAAAGGGCGATTGGATATCTAGTCACTGACTTTGTATATACTTCATGGGCCTGCAGACACGTATCAGCAAGAGAGAGGATCAGGGCGCTGGCAGCGATTTTTTATGGTACACAGCAGAGGAATAGAGAGATTGCTGGGGGTAGATGGCTTTCGACTTTTTCAGTGGGATATTGTAATTTTCATGTTCGTGATTTATGGGCATTAGTACCATAGAGGGTAGACGTGGCTGGCCTTTTCGTGTGTGAGCGAGAGTAACGGTTGGATTTGGAATGGTGAGAAATAATGATGAAACATTGGGAAGGGGCGGTCATGTAAGGTTTAGAAGGTATAAACGAGAACGAACAGGGGCTTTGAAAAAAATTTTGTTATATTGTTTGTCAAGTGAATAGATCAAATAAAATGTACGTTAACCTTTTATAATACACATCATTTGTGTAGCAGAATCGACACATGCTATAGTAATATTGTCGTCAGTTTGATGACGCCTTCAGGTTAGATTTTGAAACTATAGAGGTTTAAGCAATCCCTGGCATAAGTCGGCGACCCTCGTCACTATTAGTTATACACTGATGTACCTTAGGGTCGATATTTAAGATAACTGTATTGTTATTGTGATACTGATAATGGATAAATGTCGAACACCGACGCATGAGATAATCTCAAGCAATGGCCTGTCGTGTATTGCTAATAGGTGAACGTGACGGTCATGTGTGTATATATCCTGTTAATGTTTGGCTTAGCTCAAGCATATTCAAAAAAGTATGTACTTGATGTATGGTTCTTTAAAAGGTATCAGCCTTTACATGGCTTATATAATCTGAGATATATGTATATGAACCTACTATCACAATCTTTAATTATTAATTTTTTTTTTTTTTTTTTTTTTTAAGTTAATGTTACTCAGTGCCAGATTTAGGCTTGTTATATAACTTCTCATGATGTATTTTTGTGCTTCAAATAGGGAAATAAGGTTTTAATGCAGAAGCATGGCTTGCTTCTGCAGTGTTTTAAAAACTGAGGTTGGAGAGTTGAAGGAGGAGGTCTTGCTTCTCCAGGAGGAGATTAGGAGGCTGAAGGTCCACCTCAATGGGTCTGGGAGAGAGTGTGAGGTGGCTGGAGTTGTGGGGAATGAGACTTCTAGCAGTGAGGTGCAGTCTGTCTCTCGCTGTGAGGAGGCTGTAGTTGGGCAGGTAGCAACGGCTACCAGCAGTGAGGTGCAGCCCAGCACCTGCTACAAGTGGCGAGTTGTTCACAGTAATGGGAGGCGCATCAGAGTAAGGAAAATTAAGAGTGAAGATCTGAAGGTAGGAAATCGCTTCTCTGTTCTCCAGGATGAATGTACTTCAGTGGCCAGTGAAGGTAAGGGTACTACTGCCCCTGCTAATGAAGGTAAGCGCATTCTTGTGGTTGGTGATTCTCAGGTAAGATATATTGACCGTGCTTTTTGTAATAGGAATAAGAAGATGAGAGATAGAGTGTGCTTCCCTGGAGCTGGTGTTGGGGACATTGTCAACAGGCTGGATAATATCATGTCAGGTAATGGGAACAAGCCCATTATCTGTCTCAGTGCTGGTGGAAATGATATTGGGAAGGGTAGGAGAGAAGAGCTGCTAGATAAGTACAGGTCAGCTATAGATTTCATTAAGTCTAAGGGAGGGATCCCAATCATATGTAGCATCTTGCCTAGAAGGGGAGTAGGAAATGAATGGTTGTCTAGGGCAATTGGTGTAAATTGCTGGCTAGACAGATACTGCGAGGAACTTGCAATCCCATTCATTGACAACTGGAACAACTTTTATGGCAAACATGATATGTATGCAAGGGATGGGGTACATCTCTCTGGGGCAGGGGTGGTAGCACTTGCAGACTCGATTGAGAAGGCCATTGGTGAAATGCCTATGATTTTAAACTGATGGAAGATAGAGGTATGGGTGTGTGTGGGAAACAAGCAGGTTGCAACACTAGGGTTGGAAACAGTAAATGTATAAAAGGCATTCAGCATGAAGTTATAAATAAAGACAATAGAACAGGTCAGCAAACAAAGGGGGACAGCAGAGGGCAGCAAGGGACTAGCTCCCTTAAGGTTTACTATACTAATAGCAGGAGTGTTAGAAATAAGATAGATGAGCTAAGATTAATTGCAAGTGCAGGAAACATAGATATTATTGCTATAACAGAGACCTGGCTCAATCTGAAAGATAGAGAGATGCCCTCTGAATGTCACATACAAGGCTATAAATTATTCCACACTGACAGGGTCAACAGGAAAGGTGGTGGAGTAGCGATGTATGTCAGAGACAATTTAAATTGTTGTGTTAGACAAGATATTAAATTAGAAGCGTCAGCCACTGAATCTGTTTGGTTACAGCTTCTCGAGGGCCGAGAAAAACTAATTTTGGGTGTGATTTACAGGGCCCCAAATCTTGATAGGGAGTGCAGTAAACTTCTATGGGACGAAATTCGTAAGGCATCTACATACGAAAATGTTGTGCTAATGGGAGATTTCAACTATAGACAGATTGACTGGAGCAATTTGACAGGAAATTTAGAGTCGGGTGACTTTCTTGATACGATCCAGGATTGTTTTTTAAAACAGTTTGTGACAGAGCCAACTAGGGGAAATAACCTCCTTGACTTGGTTCTTGCCAGTAGGGAAACACTAATTAATAATCTTGAGGTTAATGATGAACTTGGGGAGAGTGATCACAAATCACTCAGTTTTAATATATCATGGAATTCCCCTAATAATGGCAATCAAGTCTCCGTCCCTGACTTTCGCTTGGCTGATTTCATAGGACTGAAAAATTACTTAGGTGGGCTGAACTGGAATGACCTGACTAAGGGTCAGGTAGGTGGTGATGGTTGCCGATATGATGCTTTCCAGGGCATAGTTCTAGCTGCTCAGTCAAATTATGTTCCAAATAGGGAAATCAGATCAAACAAAAATGATCCTAAATGGATGAACAATAGATTAAAATATCTGATTGGTCAAAAGAGAGGCATATATAGGCTAATCAAAAGAGGAGAGGGGCAATTAAGAAATCGATATATTCAGTTAAAGAGAGAAATAAAAAAGGGAATTAGAAAAGCAAAAAGAGACTATGAGGTTAAAGTTGCAAGACAATCGAAGACTAACCCAAAAGGATTCTTTCAGGTATACAGAAGTAAGATCAGGGACAAGATAGGCCCACTCAAAAGTTCCTCGGGTCAGCTCACTGACAGTGATAAGGAAATGTGTAGAATGTTTAACACATACTTCCTCTCAGTTTTTACACAGGAGGATACCAGCGATATTCCAGTAATGATAAATTATGTAGAACAGGACGATAATAAACTGTGCACTATTAGGGTCACAAGGGACATGGTCCTTAGGCAAATAGATAAATTAAAACCTAACAAATCCCCAGGCCCTGATGAACTGTATGCAAGGGTTCTAAAGGAATGTAAAGAGGAGCTTAGCACACCTTTGGCTAATCTTTTCAACATATCACTACAAACTGGCATGGTGCCAGATAAGTGGAAAATGGCAAATGTGATACCTATTTTCAAAACAGGTGACAGGTCCTTAGCTTCGAACTATAGACCAATAAGCCTAACCTCCATAGTGGGAAAATTTATGGAATCAATAATTGCCGAGGCAGTTCGTAGCCACCTTGAAAAGCATAAATTAATCAACGAATCTCAGCATGGTTTTACAAAGGGGCATTCCTGCCTTACGAATTTATTAACTTTTTTCACTAAGGTATTTGAGGAGGTAGATCATGGTAATGAATATGATATTGTGTATATGGACTTCAGTAAGGCTTTTGACAGGGTCCCACATCAGAGACTATTGAGGAAAATTAAAGCACATGGAATAGGAGGAGAAATTTTTTCCTGGATAGAGGCATGGTTGACAAATAGGCAGCAGAGAGTTTGCATAAATGGGGAGAAATCAGAGTGGGGTAGCGTCACGAGCGGTGTTCCACAGGGGTCAGTGTTGGGCCCCCTGCTGTTCACAATCTACATAAACGACATAGATGAGGGCATAAAGAGCGACATCGGCAAGTTTGCCGATGACACCAAAATAGGCCGTCGAATTCATTCTGACGAGGACATTCGAGCACTCCAGGAAGATTTGAATAGACTGATGCAGTGGTCGGAGAAGTGGCAGATGCAGTTTAATATAGACAAATGCAAAGTTCTAAATGTTGGACAGGACAATAACCATGCCACATATAAACTAAATAATGTAGATCTTAATATTACGGATTGCGAAAAAGATTTAGGAGTTCTGGTTAGCAGTAATCTGAAACCAAGACAACAGTGCATAAGTGTTCGTAATAAAGCTAATAGAATCCTTGGCTTCATATCAAGAAGCATAAATAATAGGAGTCCTCAGGTTGTTCTTCAACTCTATACATCCTTGGTTAGGCCTCATTTAGATTATGCTGCACAGTTTTGGTCACCGTATTACAGAATGGATATAAATTCTCTGGAAAATGTACAAAGGAGGATGACAAAGATGATCCCATGTATCAGAAACCTTCCCTATGAGGATAGACTGAGAGCCCTGAAACTGCACTCTCTAGAAAGACGTAGAATTAGGGGGGATATGATTGAGGTGTATAAGTGGAAGACAGGAATAAATAAAGGGGATGTAAATAGTGTGCTGAAAATATCTAGCCTAGACAGGATTCGCAGCAATGGTTTTAAGTTGGAAAAATTCAGATTCAGGAAGGATATAGGAAAGTACTGGTTTGGTAATAGAGTTGTGGATGAGTGGAACAAACTCCCAAGTACCGTTATAGAGGCCAGAACGTTGTGTAGCTTTAAAAATAGGTTGGATAAATACATGAGTAGATGTGGGTGGGTGTGAGTTAGACCTGATAGCTTGTGCTAACAGGTCGGTTGCCGTGTTCCTCCCTTAAGTCAATGTGACCTGACCTGTCTAGGTTGGGTGCATTGGCTTAAGCCGGTAGGAGACTTGGACCTGCCTCGCATGGGCCAGTAGGCCTTCTGCAGTGTTCCTTCGTTCTTATGTTCTTATGTAACTAGATCGTTTTGAGACCTTACGATAGAATTTTGTTATTTGTATGGATTGTACTTGTATACATAATGTTAAATCATTTGCTTGCGGACGTGTCTTGCCCAGTGTTTAGGTGGGGTTTCATTGTGAAATGCCCTAATGTAATGTTTATTATAGGCTTTGTTTTGCCTAACGTTTTAGATCAATGTTCTTTATTTTTAAAATTTATAGGTTGTGTGACATTTACAGTGCAACTTGTGCAAGGGGTCTTATTTAACAGAGCAGTGGGGGGAGGGGTGAGCGCTGACATAAATTGTAAGCGTTGTTTGTGTTAATGTTTTTGTTCGGTGCTGGAGCTGTGTTAGGCGCTTCCAGCACTTGGCGGGAAGTATTATGGTGGTATGTCTTGGCAATTTTATTGAAGGCTTAGGTTTGCCTTTTGTTTCATTATTGTAATGTATAATGTTTTTATTCCTATGTTTATCATATCTTCTGTGTGCTTTGTGCAAGGAGGTTTTATTGTACAGTGTAACAGGAGTGTATTGTAGGTTTAGATTCTGTTAGTGTATTTTCTGAGCAGGTATTATCATGCTCTTTTCATTGTTAGGTGATGGTTTACCCTTTAATACGATATGATTGTAACACTTAGGGTCTGATGGGGGTTGACACTAGATCACTGTATTTGCAAGTGGCTAATTATTGTGTTCTTTTATTTATTTACATCTTGTATTGTGTCTTTTTCAATAAAATATAAAAAAAAAATTACATTCGTACACATTTGCTGCCTGGATGAGGTAGAGTGCGGTCGTGCTTTGCACCCCTCTACTGTTTTCCCAGACGAGCTACTCAGTCAATAACATGGCGCCAGGTGTGCGCAGAAGGGTATGAATACTGTGGGCATTGAGCTCATTAGTGGGGCTTTAACGCCTACGTCAGTTGATGAGTTATTGCCCAAAATTGTGAGAGAGACATACGGCATCAGAGACGAGGATTTGTATGGAGTGGCACTGAATGGTGTGTATAGAATATTCATGAAGGTTGTTACGCAGGGTTCTGCATGACATCGTAATGTACATATAGTGGTGAAGTGTGCCATAATAATATGAATATTGTAGCTGTAAGGAATAATTTTATAATTGATAATGTGCATTTAGGGGTACTGTAAAGTACTCTAACTGTAATTATAAAGAAATGGTGTTAATGATTTATTTTCCAAGGATGTTTGGGTACGCAGAGTAAGCGTGGGGAGGGAGTCACGTGACGTTAGCATGGTGTGTAGAGGCTAGCGTCGGAGATGCTGTGTATTTAAGTTAAGTTTGTAGTTGTACACTCATTTTGTTTATCCAACTCAAGCCATAGGCTTTCATATGGATTACCTGTATGTTCACCCAGGCTCTGACATGGTCAGGGTGCTGTGGGATGAGTGATGAAGTAAGAAATGAGGTTTGTAGTGTAATGACGGCCTGACGCTGACGGAAGCCTAGTGTTATGGTGGCTGAACCTCCAGCCAGCTGTGTGTACCTTCATTTGGGAGTTTAGAATTAAGGTTTTTATGTTATGTTATGTTATGGTGATTAAGTAGATATATTTTCCTAATTGGGATTTTTGCCTAACCCTCTGTTAACCAACCCCTTGAAGTAACACATACCAGTTTAGCGCTTTCTGTTTAACTGGGATAGCCCTGGGTGGCCGGTTGGGGCTTGAGATGTGTGTAACTTTTACCTTTACCCTTAGACCAGGCTCAAGCCCCCAGCTATCCCACATTTTTGCGTCATAAAGGTGCTAACTGCTCAAGTTTACGAGGCGTTGGTGGATCGTTATCAAAATGTCAGCATTAACGTAACACCGGCAGTGAGGGTCAAGTTGACGGATGTATCACGACATTATTCGTGGGTTAAGCTCCGAAACGTGCCTTTTGAGGCTGATGAAGTGGATATACGCAATGTTTTCGAACGTTATGGCACTGTACATCTGGCCCAACCTGGTAAATGGGTAAAAGGAGCTTACACAGGTTATCCTGAGGGTTCTTTCAATCTCAAGATGACGCTAAGGCATCCTATACCCTCGTATGTATATCTCAAGGAGTTTAGAACCCAGGTAATGGTAGCGCATGCTGGGCAAAGGCGTACATGCCGACTGTGTGGCGAATATGACCATATGGCAGCAGACTGTGGCAAGCGGAATATGGCTCCTGGGCCGGTAAGGGGCGGAGCACTTGTCCATGAGAAACTGATGCCTGAGGAAGAATGGAGGCAAGGAGGAGGGCGTGGTCGCTTGTGGAGTGAAGAGGTGATGGCTCCTCCTGTGGAATCAGAAGAAGTGGAGATCCATGAATCACCTGGCCCATCAACAGTACAGCTGTCAAGTGAAGAGGTGCAGGTAGGCGCAGAAGTGAAAGCTATTGAGGAGGAGTTGGAGACGGTGATACAGGCTGTTACAGTCTACGGAGGTGGAGAGTCACAGTGAGCAGGAACCTGGGATCAGGGCAGAAGGTGTGTGCGGGAGGGGGGAGGATCAGGTGGCACCTGTGATGGACAGTGTGAGTGCCATGGAAGGACATGGAGGCGGATTAAGGGTGGTAGAGGTGGAAGTCCATTGTGCTGGCTCCCAGGACTCAGATATGGAAACTGAAGGAGCTACAAGGAAAAGGGCAGCAGCGTCAGGTTCGGACGATGTTCTGACGCCGGCGCAAAGGCCAGGAAAAAAGACATGGAGGTTATGGTGCTCAGAGTGACTCTACGAGAGGGCCACAACAGAAGGAGGGGGGGATGGTTGGGAAGGAGGGTGGAGTATGTGGCAAAGGCAAAGCCCAGGGAAATGGTTTGAAAGGGAAGAGTCATGACATGAGGCGGGGAGGGAAACCTTAAGCCGGCCTCAGGTGTGTAACAATAAATATTAATGGTCTGTGTGATGGTGTTAAACGTGAGTGCTTCAGGATGTTTTTGAATAGGTACAAGATTAACGTAGCTTTTGTGCAGGAGCACAATTTTAAGCTTGGTCGTGAATTAGAGGTGCCTGGGTATCAGGCTTATGTGTTGCCGTCTGAGCGCTTAAAAGGAGGAGTGGGTGTGTTGATCAGGGAGGCGAGCCTGTTTGTATTGCACAGGAAAGAGGGGGGAGAGTATTACGTGTGGAAGGATGGTGGATGGGAGAGAGAGTGGCGTTTGTGTGTGTGTATGCCCCAGCAGAAAGTGACGTGAAAGTGAAGATGGATTTTGTGCGGGAGGAGCTCGTGTACTACCTACGCATGTTACCGTCGGTGGCGATTGTGGGGGGGGGGATTGGAATTGTGTAGTTAAGAGGGCAGACATGGAACCCAGAAGAGCGGGATATTTTTCCTCAGTCTTGGGAGGCCTGTTTAGAGACCTTCAGTTACGTGATGCTTTCGGGGGAGGTCTGTGGGAGGTGGAACATACGTTTATAAGAATGGGATATGCAGCTCGTTTGGACAGGTTATATTTATCTCAGAGGGTTTTGGTAGAGTCTTTTAAAACTATTGAGATGGTGTCTTCCGATCATAGGGCGGTATTAGTGGAGGTGGGGTGGGATGCTTTGGCTCGTAGGCAGGGAAGTTATTGGAAACTGAACACGATGGTTTTGAGGGATAGGGAGGGAGTGGAAGGTTTTGCAGTATTTTGGGAACAGCTCTGGGCAGACAGAAGGACTGAGGAGGATGTGGTAGGATGGTGGGATAGTGTGGCTAAGGTAAGAATACGTCAATTTTATGTGAGGGAGGGTAAACGCATTAATCAATTGCGGTATGATTTGTCAAATTATTTAGAATCTAGATTGCGGGATTGTTACGAGGGGGGGGGCTGTGGCCGGGGTGTACCCGGTGGAGGATATACACATGTTGAAGGGCAGGATAAGGGATTTGCAAGAAGAACGTTTTGCAGCGGTACGTGTACAGGCGGGGTTGGACGAAGTACTATGGGGCGACAAGCCATCGGCTTGTGTGCTGCGAGGACAGAAGGTACGACAGCGAACGACTACAATACCGGGATTGCAAGTCATTTCTTTGGTGGGTGGGTTTAGAGAGGGACAGGTATTATGGGAGACCACGGGGATGAGTGCATATGCAGATAGATGGTTTGAGGAATATGGGAAAAGTAGTGGGGTAGATGGAGAGGTTCTTGGGCAGGTATGTGAGTATGTGCCATGCAAACTGGGGAGGAGTGATCGGGAGGCACTGGGTGGGGTCATTGAGGAGGAGGAAATATGGAGAGCCCTTATGGACATGAGGAAGGGAAAGGGACCCGGGATCGATGGTTTACCAAGCGAATTTTAAGTACAGCACTGGGGTCTGCTTAGGAGTTTCCTAGTAGAGTTAATGAATACCATGAAGGAAGGAGGTAAGATGGGAGAATCACAGGCAACGGCTATGGTGGTGTTGGTCCCGAAGGATAAACAGCAGAGTACCCTTCGGGATTACCGAGCCATTTCGTTGCTTTGTGCTGATTATAAATTGTTCGCGAAAATTCTTGGGAATCGGCTTAAATGTGTTGTGGGGAGGGTCGTGTTTGAGTCTGTTTGGGTTGCCTGGTAGGTCAATGGGCGAGGGCCACGGGATCATAAAGGGGTTCCTGGAGGACATGGAAAGGGGAAGAGGGGCGTTGGTGGCGTTGGATTGGCAAGGGGCTTATGACAGGGTGGAAAGAAAGGCTTTGAAGGATATTCTCCTACGACAGGGGTTTGGCGAAGAAATAGTGGGGTGGGTGGATACGTTGTTCTCAAACGCGAAGGTAAGGGTGCAAATCAATGGGTGTGTGGGGGAGGGGGTCACCATGGAGCGGGGTCTTCGGCAGGGATGTCCATTATCACAACTTTTGTTTGCATGTGTTCAGGATCCCTTTTATAGGATGGTGGAGGATCGTCTAAGGACAGGGGAGGGGATGGTGAGCAGAAGCCTTGGCCTGGTTTGGTGGGCTATGTTGATGATACAACTATTTTGGTGAGTGAGGAGACACGGTTAGGACTTTTGGAGGAAGTTGTACACAATTTTGGGAGAGCTACTGGGATGAAGGTAAATCTGGAAAAGTCAATGATAATGGGGCTGGGAGAGTGGGCAGGGAGATTAGATTGGGGATGTGATGTTGTGCAGCGGAGAACCAAGAGTCTGAAAATCTGTGGTGTCGTTTATGAGGCTGACCTGAGTGCTGCAAGGACTAGCAATTCCAATAGGATGGTGGAACAGGTGCAGCGACGTTTGGGAATGTTGCGACCTCACCATTTAACCCTTAGGCAACGTGCAATCGTCATCAATGTATTACTATATAGTAAAGTCTGGTTTGTTTCGGCTGTGATGCCGTTAACAGGAACGGCGATCACGAGTATTCTTAGAATGGTGTTCAAATTTTTGTGGGGCTCAGGGTGCAACTGGTTGTGAAGGGAGGTAGTGACATTGCCGGTATGTAGGGGAGGGTTAGGTTTGTTGGACTTGAGAAAGCGCGTGAAATGTGTTTTTATTAAGAGGGAAGTGATAAGTGCAGGTGCATGGAGGGGGAGGGGCAGCTAGATAAGGTACATGCTTACCTGAGGAAATGGTATGGAGGAGCGGAAATGAAGGAATGTGAAACAGTGTTACGTACTTTAGTGTTAGCCAGGGAACCGGGAAAAGTAAAGGTGGGAATTTTATGTAAATTGTTAGAGAGACATGTAGTGGCGCCGGTTGAAGGGATCTACCCCATGTATGCATGGGATGTAATATGGCGAAGATTTAGTAAATTAAGGATACGACCTAGGCCGCGTGAGGTTATGTATCGTTTCCTGCATGGGATTTTGCCATCGGGAGCGATGCTCCGAGATAGGAGGGTTATCGAGGGTTGGGGGTGTGGCAGATGCAGTGAGGAAGAGACTGCATATCATGTTGTCTATTTTTGTGAAGGTTTGGAGTGCATCAGGGTATGGATGAATAAGGTTGTGGTGAGGGTGGGGGGTCAAGGTGTGTCGGTATTGCGAGCGATCAGTCTTGATATGAGTGGTGTGGATGAGGGTGTGGTAAGGGGTTTAACATATGTAATCGTGGACTACATATATGTTTTGTGGGGTATGAGGGGGAAGGAGGGTGGGGATGTGCTGAGAAGGACTTTGGCGGCGACGTTTTATCGAACCTTATGTCGCAATAGAGACATTTTTGGGAAAAGGTGGGATGAGGTTTTTTCGAGGGTTATAGAGGCCTAACAATAGGGAATTTATTGGCGTTATAAGGGGTGAGTAGGTTGGTAAAAGGGGGGGGGGGATGTTTCAGGGGTATTCAACGGGCTCACCTTGGGTGCGCAATGATGGGTGATTGGGTGTGATTGGAGGTACTCGTGTGGGACTAGATGAGAGGTTGTGAAAGATTAGCTTAGTTCCCTTGATGGGGAAGGTGTAAATGGCAGTTTAAATATGTAAATTATATAATATGTATATTTTCCTTTGGTAGCGTATTATGTTTCGCTTGTACTTGTCTTGCAATTGAATTTTAAACTTTTCTTGAGAGGATATTCCTTTCACTATGTACCTTGAAGAACCGAGTTATTTTTGCATTTTTGTTACGTGTTCCTGCATCAGATTTAAAGTAATTACCTATTATGTAAACATGTGTGGATAAGGATTAGTTCTCTAGATTAAAATTTTTGTATCTATATTAGTAAGTAATACTAGTTAGGCACGTGCTAGAAGGCACAGCGAAAGCATAGTCTTGTGGAATGTATGTTACGTTATTGGTAAGTTTGTATGTGGCATGTTAGGTGTTATAAGGAGTTTGGAGTTGTTAAGTTACTAAAATCATGATGAACCTTTTGGATAATACTTATTCATGTTCTAGTCTTGGGTTCTTTTAATTATTTACATAGCCTAGTATTGTACCGCTAATGTAGCTTGTGGTGTATTATCTTGTATTTTGAGCGTCAACTTCACGATATGCAATGTTTTGAAAGTTTGTAATTCATGGTTAACATTAATATTTGATATTATATTGGTGGTGTATATTCTTCTACTTATTACAGTGTATGTGTATAGGAATGTAATGTTTCATATCTGTTTTAGTCTGTAAATTTATGTTGTTGTGTCTTGTTCATGCACTACCAACTCTTAGGTAAATACTCATTAAGGTTTTGATGAGGTCAGTGTATGACCATTAATTAGGATAATTAATGTATGTTATTTAGAACGGGGACTGTACATACGGGGGGGGGGTAGAAGTGTCAGCTGTGTCTGCACTGGCAATAATGATTATTGTAAAAGGAGGGTTTGTAGGTTATGTATATGGTTGTGGGTTATGTATATGGTTCTGGGTTATGTATATGGTTGTAATATGGCCATTATCTATGGTGTTCTTTAAATGTACCGGGATTGTGTACTAGAGGTTTTGTAATATCTAGTATGGTTTCTAATTTTATACTCTTATACATTATTGTATTTGTTCTATGTTTTAAATAAAAATATAAAAAAAAATTCTAAGAATTAGCCTTGTAATACCTGTCCTGTTTATACACTAAATTACTACATTACTACTACACATATTTAAGTTAAGTTAGAGACAGTCGTTTAGCTTAAGACAGTAGTTACACTTCCCATAGGCTGGAGGTGCCTTAGGCACCTCCAGCCAACCAGTTTGAGTACCCACGGGGTAGGCTCAGCCGACGGCTGGCCAGTCACATTTCAGCAGTGAGACACGCAGCTCCCCTACACAAACTTTGCGCAGTAATTACATTCGTACACCATGCAGGCAAGGGTCTCATTAACTGGAACAGGCAGTTGTGTAACTCACACAGGTATTCGCAGGTATTCCCCGCCCCCAACACTATCACGTGAATATTGATGAATGCATTCAGGTGCACACATGTGTAGAGGTGGCACTCCCACAACCAGAGATTACCATATCAGCTGCCGGTCACAATCACACTGCCTACTGTGAGGAATAAGGTCACTACCCCATTGATTGAAGTTACCCTGAAGTGGAGCGGCAGCTTCAGACCGAATTTACAACTGAAACAAGGGACCACTAACCCGACTCAAACGTGACTCCACACACACTGCCTTAAATTCCCCACAGTTCAGAGGGTCAACGCAACCGCGGCCCAATTCATGACCAGGTCTCTCCGTAGATTAGATCATGATCAACGAGGCTGTTACTGATGACAGCATGCAAACCGATGTACGAACCACAGCACGGCTGGTCAGTTACTGTCTTTAGGTACTTGTCCAGCACCTTCTTCAAGAGGCAGATGAATAGTCTTGGGCCCATGACACTTACTGTGTTGTCTCTTAGCATACTCATGGCGTCTCTGCTTTTCATTAGGGGAGATTGCACCGCCTATCGAGATTTCTGTTTTCTTAGGAAGTGATTTCTATGTGCAGATTTGGGATTAGACCCTCTCGGATTTACCAAGTATATATTATCCCATACCTTTCTCGCCTGCACTCCAAGGAGTACAGGTACTTTTACTTACAGTGAAAGTTATCTGTATATTCTCCAGGTCTGCAATTTCACCTGCAATATTCCAGCCTAGAGAGAACAAGTGATTTGACGAGAATCATCATCAACTTTGTATCTCTAGTTTTGAAGGTTCTCATTATCCATCCCATCATTTTCCTAACAAATTTGATAGATTGCTGTAATCTGTGAAAGCGAGATTCTCTGATGTTATCACTCTTAGGTTCTTCACATTAGTTTTTCCCTCTATTGTGTAGTTGACTTTTGTTTTATACTCTTATCCAGTTTTTATTTACTAGAGTTTTCCATAGTGGAATAATTAAAATTTGTCTTCATTGAACCATATAATGCTTTCTGATGAACATTTATTAAAGTGGCTAATGTTCGCTTGAAAATTTACAGTGTCCTCGATAGTTGACACTTTCACGCAAATTCTGGTATCATCAGCAAAGAAAGACAAGTTGGTGTGGCTTACATCTCTGTCAGATCTGAGGATAAGGAATAGGATGGGAGCGAGTGCTGTACCTTGTGGAACACAGCTTTTCACTGTAGCTGCCTCAGACTTTACTGTTCACTCGGAGTGTTCTATTTGGCAATATAAACACAAATGCAGTATAATGTGATCCTTTATTGACTACGTTTCGCCCACACAGTGGGCTTTTTCAAGTCACAAACAGAACTACCTGGGGTGGAAGGAACGCGAGTATTTATAGTCCGGCTGAGGTCAGGTGAAGAATGCTGCATCTGATGATGTACCGAGTGGGGTTATAGAGTCTAAAAACTTGGGTAGCTTGGAAAGGAGATTGGATAAGTTTGTGAGCAGACCTTCTACAGTGTTCTTATGTGGGATAGCGATGAAGAAGTTTCTTGGCAAGTGGTTCAGCTATGTTATAGAAGCCACTATTCTGGTTGAAGTTGTCGGATATAGAAATGAGTGATGATTCCAGGATTCTTCGGTATTGAGTGTTGTCTTCTGTGGCGATAAGTCTTGAGTTTCTGTAGTTTATCAAGTGGTTGTGTGAATTACGGTGTTGTACGCAGGCATTCCTTGTGTCGTCAGACCTGCTTGCGTATTGGTGTTCTGAAATACGTGTTTGGAGGTCCCTTGATGTTTCGCCCACGTATAACTTGTTGCAGTCATTACAAGGGATTATGTATACCCCTGCAGAGGATGGAGGCTTGTCCTGCCTACTACTGGTGATGTCCTTGATGGTCGTGGTTGTGGAGGTAGATACTTGGAATGATGTTTTGGCAAAAATGTTGGAAACATGTTTGGCAATGGAGTTGGTGGGAAGGACTATGTATCTCTTCTCGGCAGTGTCTTCTCTGGGTGTGTTGAAGATGTTTAATGCTCGCCGTCTGCAGTCTCTGATGAAATGACGAGGATAGCGATTTCATCGACCTTGTTGAACTATGTGTTGGCTTTACGTGTTTCTCTTTCGAAAATCACCTCTTTCAGCAGACTTTTGGACTACCCATGGGTTCGCCACTCAGTGCAGTCCTGGCGAACCTATACATGGAACATCTAGAAGCCGAACGTTTCTCCACCATTATTCCTTCGTCTGTCACCTGGCTCCGTTATGTTGACGACATTCTCCTCATAACTCCTAAACGCTTCAACGTTCAAGCTCTCCAAGACAAGCTCAACCAGGTCGAGCCTTCAATCCAGTTCACACTTGAAGAAGAAGTCGACAACACTCTTCCTTTCCTTGATGTCCTGCTCTGCAAAGCTGACCACGAACTTCGTTTTAAAGTCTATCGAAAACCCACCAACCAAAACGATCTTCTCCACTTCTACTCTCACCACGACACCAAAACCAAACGTGGTGTAATTATAGGCTTCTTCCTGCGTGCACTCAGAATCTGCAGCAACGAGTTCCTTGAGGAAGAATGCACTATAATTGAACAAATATTTTCTAAACTCCACTATCCTCGTCATTTCATCAGAGACTGCAGACGGCGAGCATTAAACATCTTCAACACACCCAGAGAAGACACTGCCGAGAAGAGATACATAGTCCTTCCCACCAACTCCATTGCCAAACATGTTTCCAACATTTTTGCCAAAACATCATTCCAAGTATCTACCTCCACAACCACGACCATCAAGGACATCACCAGTAGTAGGCAGGACAAGCCTCCATCCTCTGCAGGGGTATACATAATCCCTTGTAATGACTGCAACAAGTTATACGTGGGCGAAACATCAAGGGACCTCCAAACACGTATTTCAGAACACCAATACGCAAGCAGGTCTGACGACACAAGGAATGCCTGCGTACAACACCGTAATTCACACAACCACTTGATAAACTACAGAAACTCAAGACTTATCGCCACAGAAGACAACACTCAATACCGAAGAATCCTGGAATCATCACTCATTTCTATATCCGACAACTTCAACCAGAATAGTGGCTTCTATAACATAGCTGAACCACTTGCCAAGAAACTTCTTCATCGCTATCCCACATAAGAACACTGTAGAAAGTCTGCTCACAAACTTATCCAATCTCCTTTCCAAGCTACCCAAGTTTTTAGACTCTACAACCCAACTCGGTACATCATCAGATGCAGCATTCTTCACCTGACCTCAGCCGGACTATAAATACTCGCGTTCCTTCCACCCCAGGTAGTTCTGTTTGTGACTTGAAAAAGCCCACTGTGTGGGCGAAACGTAGTCAATAAAGGATCACATTATACTGCATTTGTGTTTATATTGCCATTGTGTCGGTATTTTATACCATTTATTTCCAGAGTGTTCTATTTGTTAGGAAGTTATATATCCATCTAAACACTTTTCCTGTTAATTCTTCATGCATTTTGTGTGCTATTACACTATGATCACATTTGTCGAAGTATACATCATCATCATTTTGTATGTCTTGCAGAGCATTCAAGATGATATCATAAATAACAAAAAAAGGCTCAATACCGGAACGATACACAAATAACCCGCACATAAAAGAGAGAAGCTTATGACGACGTTTCGGTCCGACTTGGACCATTTAAGATGATATCATAGTTTTCCAGTCGATGTGAGAGGCAAGAACAACCTGCCCGATACTGTCCTGGGTTGTACAATTTTTTTTTATATTTTATTTAAAAGCATCAAGTACAACAGTTCACGTACAGAAAACAGAATAACACTCCACTAATAAAGGAAATGTTTTTTTTTTTACTATTCTATCATGTAACATGGAACCAGTTGAAAGCCAATCCAGCCCACTTCCAATCATTATGAACACCCATAGGTTTATGGGTCATAAGGACTAACTCGGTATAGCCCTGACATACACAAGACAATCTAAACACCTACCCATTGGAAACTTTAAAAAAAAAAAAAGGTTTACATTAACACATAATGAAATCAGGCCGTAAATTCCAGTATTCAACCATTACTGGTAAAGAACTTAAGTAACAATGTTACAATAGAATATAGAATTACTAAAACAATAACCTCCATGAAAATTGAAAATGAATCATGGTATTCTTTTATTTTTTGTTTTCTTTTTTAATTGAAAGCAAAATATGCCAAAAAGCCCCTAATAATGAACGTAAGACTTTGCAGAACTAGAAGGTATGATCATATGCAAATGTAAACCAAAAACACCAAAGATCCACAAAAGTTTACCTTTGTCTGTATACAATGATATTGGTAAAAGGTGCGTAAGTATACATCAACGGACTATATATATACACCATAAGTGAAAAAAAAAATTACAATGTGATATCCCTGGGTGACAAAGCAGCTTGAGTGCCCATGGTTACAATATATGACATATATGTCCCCCCCCCCCACAGCGGTGACCGTTACTACATACACAAAACAAGAAGGTGAGACCCTTCAAAGACCTGACATAATAGGCAATAACCCAGGAGATAACTATGGAACTTTTGGCACTCTTAGGACGCTGAAACTTTGTGCTCGTCATCAGAGAGGTGAACAACAAACCTCATGGGGTAGTCGTTACACAAAATTTTCATTACTCGCCAAAAAAGAATGCTATCAAAATTCCCCTAAAAAGGCCAGTATAACCTACTGTTAACGGTAATTTCAGCATGACATATGCTTGCATATAACTAAACAATTACCCAATGGGAATCCCGAGAAAGACCGAACAAATACATTTAGTGGTAATTTATAAAGTTGCCATCAGCCATACTTGAAACACTTGTAAACATTCAGATTTTTCTATTGGCTTGGTCAGTTCATTAACTTTGAAAAGGATACCATTAACCTATTGTCACTCACTGGACTAGAGAACCTCTTGTATATAAACAGTCACTTGCAAAGGTTGAAACATATTCCAAAATATTGCCTTTTATCTGAGTTATCGAGATGCAATGCCCAATTTAGATTAATCCAAGATCTCAGTTCACACATCGCCACATTCTTACTCAGTGCACGTAACCAACCATAATACATACACGCAACTCACTAAAACCCTTCCCCACCCTCAAGTCCTGAACATACCGTTTGGTGCTACCACAGGAGAGTCCAGCCCCTCGTTGCCTTACCCTACTCCCAGGTGCAGCAACCTTTGAACTGTAAGACTCCGATAGCTTGCAGGAAAACTGTTATCCCACCTCCTACCATATATGAGTTTATTTCTACAAGACGTTCTGTAGATGCCTGCCGCAGTCGCCCTGGCCCTAATTGATCCCCCGGTTTCCCACATACCCTACGAGATATAGATGAAATCAGCCACCACGTACATTATTGCTCTTCATACGTCCCATGACATTCCTCTAACGTTCAATGTTAAGGCCCATAGGGTTGAGATACTTCCCTACTAAGAAAACCGAAAATCCTCCCCAACCACGAACGAACATATTCTAAGGTATCACAAAAGTAGACCGTATGAAAAGCTGTTTTTTCCAGACCGCAACGTAAGCACTCCGCCTCTCTTACCAAACCCATCCTACTTAAGACCGTTGTTGATGCTAAAATCCCCATGACAAATCTGTACACTAATTCACGAACCCTTGGTGCCAACTTAAATTTACAAAACCCGTCCCATATTTCCCCTCGATTATACAGCAGAAAAACAGACAACCCTGCACGATTTCCCTACGGCAACATATGTGGACCAGTTGCCCCACCCAGATCCGTTGCGCGTTTCTCAACTTTAACAACTAATGCAACATGTCCTCACACTCAATCCCCTGCCACCCCACCATTTGTGCATTTCTACCATTACCTGACCCACCCGGATGCCCCTCTCACCGCCCGCCCTGAGGAACCGCTGCTTTACATAGATGGCCTTCACCCGTGGCCCCAAAGCCAAGAGACCTAAACCCCCACGACAAACATGAGTCATGACAACCTCCCGACTTAACCAAGCTCTCCCAAAACCCCAAACATAACGTAAGACCCTCCTTTGCAGTTCCTGAATATCCACGTCTCTTAAAGGGTACACCCCAGCCACACCCCATACCTTACTATAAACAAGTGTATTAACCACCACTGCCCTCTGTTGCAATGATACATCCCCAGCTCTAAACCCCCGAAGTTGTTCCTGGAGTCACCTGGAGTTTACCTGGAGAGAGTTCCGGGGGTCAACGCCCCCGCGGCCCGGTCTGTGACCAGGCCTCCTGGTGGATCAGAGCCTGATCAACCAGGCTGTTACTGCTGGCTGCACGCAAACCAACGTACGAGCCACAGCCCGGCTGGTCAGGAACTACTTTAGGCGCTTGTCCAGTGCCAGCTTGAAGACTGCCAGGGGTCTGTTGGTAATCCCCCTTATGTATGCTGGGAATCAGTTGAACAGTCTCGGGCCCCTGACACTTATTGTATGGTCTCTTAACGTGCTAGTGACACCCCAAAGCCTTGTTTACCACCAATTCAGAATTTACCCTTCGTCCCTCCCTCTCATCCGCCATGCACATGATACCATATATTTCAAGTTGCGCCACTACTGACCACCCATACCTTTCGCCCGAACCCCCCCTCCCCACCCACGTACCCACCTCCAATAATTTCGATTTCTCCCTGTTGACGCACATGCCAGTCTCTGCCCCAAAAAACTCAACAACCCATCCCACGGTCTGCAAGTCTTCCTCTCCTTTTAACAAAATCGTGGTATCATCTATGTACCCAACCACACGTGCTTCACGGTCACTGCCCAGCGTCCCACGCCCCAAACCACCATCCACCAGTTCATAAAAGGGGTTTTGCATACAAGCAAAAAGTAGCTGGGAGAGGGGGCACCCCAGCCTCGAACCCTGTTCTATACGTACCGGCTGCCCCAACTTACCGTTTACCTGTACTGGTACCATTGCCGAGGCATACAAAGTATCAACCCATCTTACAACCCCCTCTCCAAAACCCTGCTTCAATAAAATAAGCCTCAATAAATCCCTATCAACACAGTAATAAGCATTTTGCCAGTCAAGCCCGAGGACACCCCTCCTTGACATTCCCCCCAAAACTCCCTAATAGGTGCATGTCCTTCCCTGATGTTCCTACCTGGTATGTCCAGCTGTCCCTCGTGAACAACCGACCCCATGACCTTCCTCATCCTATTTCCCAAGACTTTTGCAAAGATTTTATATTCTGAACACATAAGAGATATTGCTCTATATGCACTCAGACCCCTCCCTCCACCTTTTTTGGTCACCAACACAACTACCCCCATACTCTGTGTCACACCCAACCTCCCCTCAGTGAGCATGCAATTCAATACATCAACCAGTGCTTAATACTTCCCCAATGCGCCCTATAAAATTCATTCGAAATGCCATCTATACCTGGTGCTTTTCCTTTACACATCTTAAAAATCGCCTCCTCTACCTCCCCACCAGGCCACCCGCATGAACTCTCCCTATGCCCCGCCGAAGCTTTTCCCCAAACCAAAGAACAGCATAAAAACTTATGCTCTCTGTGGTGGGGAGTATCTGACCCGGCAGGTAACCACCCAAACCTGTGCATACTTCCAATTGCAAAAGGGATGTTGCCTTTTGTCTGACCCTAAATTTTCGCAAGACACAACCCGAAGGTTTGTCTCCCCATAGCACCTCTTCCATACCCGCCCTGACTCTAACCGCATTGAAACGCTCATTGTGAATTTCTGCAAGTTGACTACGGAGATATTCACTGTCGCCATACCTACTACTCCCGTCCCCACATAATAATCATTCAGTTGCCCCTCCAGATAATTTTACAGCTCATACCTCCACCTCGCCTCCTCCCTTCCCCAACGCCTATGGTAATTCGCTATCCCGGGCTTGGCACTCGTTTCCCACCATTCTAACAAACATTCACCTGCCCTCCGAGCTTCCCAGAGATTTGTCCACCAATCCTGAAAAGTGGACCCCTCCCCCTCTCCCTCCAAGAGCTGCACATTCAGTTTCCAATAACCTGGATAAAGCCGGATCATCCCATCCCAGTCCTAGCCCACTAGCACTGCACGACGGCCTGAAAACCCCACATCAAAGATTTGAACACGCCCTACCCGAATTCCTTGCGTTACATACAGTCTATCCAGACGAGCCGTATAGCCTCTTCGTATGAACGTATGTTCCACCCCCCACCCTCCCCGCCCTACCACGTCATTGACTCCTACATCCCCCAGCAGATTCCATAAGACAGGCAAAACGCACCCAGCCCCCCTCGGCTCAACGTCGCCATTTTGTATAACGCAATTCCAATCCCTACCCATGACCATTATTAAAAGCAAGCCCCAAGTGTGATACATTAAATCATTCCTCACGAAATCCACTTTAACTTTTGTGTTGTTTTCCACAGGTATATAAACTCCAATAAAACAAACTCTAACCCCACCCCAATACCCATCCACCCTTCCCACCCTCCCACCTCCCCCCTCCTCCCATCCAAAGACATGCCAAAGGCTGGACTTCTTCACCGCTATAGCCACTCCACCCTTAAATTTTAAAGAATTACTTACATTCGGTAGCCTTTTAACCATAACTCTATACTAGACCTGTAATTGTGTTCATGTATAAAACATACATCCACAGCGTAACGTCGTAAAAACCACTCCATCCATACACAGTTAACCTCCGCCCGCAGGCCATTGGCATTGATGGTTACATACTTGAATTTACAAAAATGGTGGCTTTCCTCTATGTTTGCGGGTCTTTCCCTTTCTCACTCGTACATTACACTGACCTTCTTTGGCATTCGACTTCTCAAGACCCCCCCATGCCCTACCCATATGCTGGGCACATACGACTACCCTTTCCGTGAGAGGCGCCACAGCCACTTTCGTCCACATGCCACCATCCACATGCATCTCCTCGCCAGACGAAGCCTCCTGGTGGACCTCCACCACCACCCCATGCGTCCGTGCCATCGTGGTTTCGTCCTGTTCCTCACATTCAGCGATTCCTCCGTCGCCAACTCACAACACTTCGGTGAAACAACAGGACCATGCTCTGTCCCATCCAGGAGGTCGTGCAGAAAGTCCTCCAGCAACCTCTCCTGTGTGAAATCCACAGGCCCCACAGAAAGTGCGGGTGTGGTTGTGGCATCCACTGACAGGGTGGCACACATCGTAGACTGCGTTTCCTTTTATTGCATCTCTTCACTCCAAAGCTTGGTACCTTACCCAGCCGAGGGACCAGACTCAGGCTCGAAGGCCTCAGCTTGTAGACCCACAGGTGAAGGTTCCCGGGTGTTGACAACCAGGCGATGGGAGCACTGAGCAGCCATATGGTCATATGAGTTGCATAACCTGCATGTATTCCATTGGCCTGTGTAGTGAACAAACACCTGCGTCCTGTATGTCTCCAGACGTACGTAAAATGGAATTGGCTCTTTTAACGTCATCTTGATGGTGAAGGAGCCCTCGTATGGGCCTTTCTCCACACTCCCTTGGCTGCTGCATGCACCGTTCCGTATATGTCTAAAACTTCCCGAAGATCGTACCCCTCAGCCTCGAAAGGCACGTTCCTCACCTTGACCCAGGTAACATATGTGGAGATGTCATGTAGACAAACCTCTACAGCTGAATTCACCACCATTCTTCTTTCTTGAAAAACTTGCACAATCTTTGTGTAAAAGCCGGCAATTGCGAATTTCCCAAATATCCTCAACATCTCATCGAGAGCTACACCATATAATTCCTCGTTGGGGATGCCGTAGACATCGCGAATAATGCACGGCATTAATACATTCATCGTAGCACTACTGAGGGATCCACGGATGAACTCAACACAGACCGTGTTTACTCTCCGACCTTGACGGTTCGCCATCTTGCATATTGTAGTACACGGGCCGCCACCAAGTGTATGCAGGAGCAGGCTCAGAAAGCATCCTCCCAGCCCTCAGGTTGAGAGACGAATGCTTGTGCAATTGATGGGTATGAAAGTGGTTAACGATCTAGCTTCTTAGAACCCTTCCAAAAAATTTTGTGAGGGAGGCAGGGGGACGTTAATGCTATCATCTGTAATCCTTTGCAATTACTTTACTGCCACCTTTGTGGAGTGAGTTTATGTCTACTGCTTTTAATGACTGTGGGATAACCCCTGTGTCCATCATCCCACTTCATAGAATATTTAAGGCACATGAATGGGGTTTCTTGCAGTTCTTGATGAACACGGAGTCCCAAGAGTCTGATTGAGTGAATGGGCATGTCCTTTATTACTTTTTCAAAGTCCTGTAGTGTTAGGACAATATCAGAAATTCTTCAGTTAACCAAGTTTTGAGTCTTGGTCATTAAAAATTCGTCGACACTTAATCTGACTAATGCTCACTAAACACTGAGCCATATTGACACTTCAGTATCTAGCTCATTTATTTGTTGTCATCTGTGTAAGTCCCATCGATGTTGTTTAAGCAAGGGCCCAGTACTGGATGTTGTTTAAGCAAGGGCCCAGTACTGGATGTGGCTTTTGTCCTAGATTTGGCATGGTAAAATAAATATTTTGTTTTTGTTTTTTAATTTCATTTACGGCTTTAAGTTTTGCTTGTGTTTCTTGGCTCCTGTATGAGTCCGTAAACTTGAGTTCGATTTTTTCAATTTCTCTGGCCAGTGCCTCCTTCCGTATTTCAAATATTTTGGCCTCTTTCAGAAGCTCTGTGATTCTTTGTTTTCACCTTTAGAGTAAGCATCTCTCCCTTTCTAGTTTATATCTTCTCTTTTCTTAGGGAAATGTGCTTTGAGCATACCTCAAGTGCCACAGAGTTAATTCTTTCCAGAAAAGGGTTTGGATCCGTGTTTTTTAAGGATATCTTCCAATTTGTTTCGTTTAGAACATGTTTAATGTGATCCCACTATCTGTTCCTATTACTGAAGATGAATTTGGTGAAGGTACCCTTGTAACTGGCCTCATTTTAATGAAAAGTATTGAAAATTATGGCAATCATTTGGATCGCCTCTGTAAAAGAAAACTTACCTATGTGACATTGGCATCGGTCTATAAAATACCCACCTGTGTGACGTGGGCTCTGGAGACAATATGTAGGTTGCCTCGGTCGAGTGCAGGACGGAGGTAAGACTGCGCCACTGAAGACCTGCCTCCATCAACTTGTGTCATGTCAGCTACAGAGAATCCTGAAAACCAGATTTTATATTAGAAACTACGTGATTCCTGAAACCCAGGGGTTATATGACACTAGATTAATCCTGAAATCCAGGGGTTATATGATACTAGATAAATCCTAGAATCCAAGGGTTATATGACACTAGATTAATCCTGAAATCCAGGGGTTATATGATACTAGATAAATCCTAGAATCCAAGGGTTATATGACACTAGATTAATCCTGAAATCCAGGGGTTATATGATACTAGATAAATCCTAGAATCCAAGGGTTATATGACACTAGATGAATCTTGAAATCCAGGGGTTATATGATTCTAGATAAATCCTAGAATCCAAGGGTTATATGACACTAGATTAATCCTGAAATCCAGGGGTTATATGATTCTAGATAAATCCTAGAATCCAAGGGTTATATGACACTAGATGAATCTTGAAATCCAGGGGTTATATGCCACTTCAAATCATACCTACAAAATAAGTATAAAATAGTTACAGATTAGATCACAGAATCATAAATATAAACAAAATATAGAAGAATCTTAAAAACAAAATCGTGACTTTAGTTTTTGCTTACCTATCTGTTCTGGCCCGTTGGCGTCAATGACACTGTAGCCTAGTTCTTGTCCAGCCTTGAGGTAGCCAGCGAGGAGCGGCGCTCCCCACCGCTTGTCATCCACTGACAGCGGCCCCCCTCGACCGTGGTACTCGGCTAAGGAAAAGGTACAGGGTGAGGCAGGGGTACAGGGTGAGGCAGGAGTACAGGGTGGGACAGGGCACAGGGTGAGACAGGGCTCAGGGTAGAACAGGGCTCAGGGTGAGACAGGGTTTTATAATTGTTAAAGTCTATCGACAGCGACCCCAATGGAAATAAGTCATTTTAACTTTTTTGGGGAGTATTTTAGATATACATAGATTAATATATATGATAATTGTACTTATGGATATCTGTCCCTAATAAACTTACTGGCTACTCAGAAAAGTCGTCATCAAGATGTCATTGATGTCAGGTACACCTGCATACCATATACATGTATTTGTAGTAAATAAATATATATTATCATCATCATTATTATTACTAGTCAAGTCTATTTTAATCACTAAGGTCGGGAATAAACTGTGAAGGTGTATGCCCAGATATACAACTCTGTGTACACATCTTGTGACAGAGATAGAGGGTATGGTAGTCAGTATGGTAGTGGAAGGTAGAGTAGTAAGGTGGCAGACAGGGTAGAAGGTGTAGTTGTAGGGATGGACAGGTAGTGGTCTGATGGGGGAGAATATTGGTGGAGGGGAAGGGGTGGGTAATTTAGGGGTTTCAGGGAGGAAGGGCTAAGAGGAGGTGGCAGAGAGGCAGTGACAGGGAGGAAGGGCTAGGAGGGGGTGCAGAGCGGCAGTGAGAGGGAGGAAGGGCTAAGATGGGGTGGCAGAGAGGCAGTGAGAGGGATGAACGGCTAAGAGGGGATGGCAGAGAGGCATTGAGAGGAAGGAAGGCTAAGAGGTGAGGGGGTGACTATGAAAAATGAAACATCTTGGTACACAGATCGTCGCTTGATCATTCAGGCTATTAGTGCCGGCCACATGCAGGTCAACATCGGCATCATAGCATGGCTGATCAAAAATTGTTTTCATTTTTCAATGTCTTTCTCGTAGCTCGATTGGCAGAGCACTCGGCTCATACAATGAGGTCCTTGGTTCGATACCCGGTAAGGGTGGAAACATTAGGACGTGTTTCCTTATGACACCTGTTGTTCCTATTCGCCTAGCAGTAAATAGGTACCTGGGTGTTAGCCGGTTGGTGTGGGTCTCATCCTGGGACAAAACTGACCTAGTTTGCCAGAAATGTTCTGCATAACAGCATTAGACTTTCTCTATAGAAGTATGTCATTGATGTCAGCTATGATCTGTATATCTTGTACATGTACTTGTAGTAAATAAAAATTATTATTATTATTATTATTATTATTATTATTATTATTATTATTATTATTATTATTATTATTATTATTATTATTATGAGTGATATATCTCATCTGTCTTCTTGTTACTCGTTTCTCCATAGTGTTCTTGTTACATGTTCCTCTGTAGTGTTCTTGTTACATGTTCCTCTGTAGTGTTCTTGTTACATGTTCCTCTGTAGTGTTCTTGTTACATGTTCCTCTGTAGTGTTCTTGTTACATGTTCCTCTGTAGTGTTCTTGTTACATGTTCCTCTGTAGTGTTCTTGTTACATGTTCCTCTGTAGTGTTCTTGTTACATGTTCCTCTGTAGTGTTCTTGTTACATGTTCCTCTGTAGTGTTCTTGTTACATGTTCCTCTGTAGTGTTCTTGTTACATGTTCCTCTGTAGTGTTCTTGTTACATGTTCCTCTGTAGTATTCTTGTTACATGTTCCTCTGTAGTGTTCTTGTTACATGTTCCTCTCTAGTGTTCTTGTTACATGTTCCTCTGTAGTGTTCTTGTTACATGTTCCTCTCTAGTGTTCTTGTTACATGTTCCTCTGTAGTGTTCTTGTTACATGTTCCTCTGTAGTGTTCTTGTTACATGTTCCTCTGTAGTGTTCTTGTTACATGTTCCTCTGTAGTGTTCTTGTTACATGTTCCTCTGTAGTGTTTTTGTTACATGTTCCTCTGTAGTGTTCTTGTTACATGTTCCTCTGTAGTGTTCTTGTTACATATTCCTCTGTAGTGTTCTTGTTACATGTTCCTCTGCAGTGTTCTTGTTACATGTTCCTCTGTAGTGTTCTTGTTACATGTTCCTCTGCAGTGTTCTTGTTACATGTTCCTCTGTAGTGTTCTTGTTACATGTTCCTCTGTAGTGTTCTTGTTACATGTTCCTCTGTAGTGTTTTTGTTACATATTCCTCTGTAGTGTTCTTGTTACATGTGCCTCTGTAGTGTTCTTGTTACATGTTCCTCTGTAGTGTTCTTGTTACATGTTCCTCTGCAGTGTTCTTGTTACATGTTCCTCTGTAGTGTTCTTGTTACATGTTCAACTGAAGTGTTCCTGTTTCATGCTCCATTGTAATGTTCTTGTTACATGACTGAATGTAGTGTTCTACCTCCTTACCTTTGTTCTTGTTACATGTTCCTCTGTAGTTCTCTTGTTACATAATTGAATGTAGTGTTCTACCTCCTTACCTGTGTTCTTGTTACATGTTCCGATGCAGTGTTCTTACTACATGACTGAATCTAGCGTTCTCCCTCTTTACTTGTATTTTTGTTACGTGTTCCTCTGTAGTGTTCTTGTTACATGACTGAATGTAGCGCTCTCCCTCCTTACCTGTGTTCTTGTTACGTGTTCCTCTGTAGTGTTCTTGTTACATGACTGAATGTAGCGCTCTCCCTCCTTACCTGTGTTCTTGTTACGTGTTCCTCTGTAGTGTTCTTGTTACATGACTGAATGTAGCGCTCTCCCTCCTTACCTGTGTTCTTGTTACGTGTTCCTCTGTAGTGTTCTTGTTACATGACTGAATGTAGCGCTCTCCCTCCTTACCTGTGTTCTTGTTACGTGTTCCTCTGTAGTGTTCTTGTTACATGACTGAATGTAGCGCTCTCCCTCCTTACCTGTGTTCTTGTTACGTGTTCCTCTGTAGTGTTCTTGTTACATGACTGAATGTAGCGCTCTCCCTCCTTACCTGTGTTCTTGTTACGTGTTCCTCTGTAGTGTTCTTGTTACATGACTGAATGTAGCGCTCTCCCTCCTTACCTGTGTTCTTGTTACGTGTTCCTCTGTAGTGTTCTTGTTACATGACTGAATGTAGCGCTCTCCCTCCTTACCTGTGTTCTTGTTACGTGTTCCTCTGTAGTGTTCTTGTTACATGACTGAATGTAGCGCTCTCCCTCCTTACCTGTGTTCTTGTTACGTGTTCCTCTGTAATGCTCCGCCTTCTTGAAGTAGCGTAGGACAGTGTGGTAGTCCCAGCCAGGGTTGCCCAGCGCTTGCCAGTGGTCGTAGTCACGACTGTTGCCTCTCACGTACATCATCCAGTTGATGGTTGACGACCCACCCACCACACGACCCAGTGGAAAGGCACACGCCTGCGTCACAACATTACCATAAGATAAAGAGATCCAGTTGATGGTTGACGACCCACCCACCACACGACCCAGTGGAAAGGCACACGCCTGCGTCACAATATTACCATAAGATAAAGAGATCCAGTTGATGGTTGATGACTCACCCACCACACGACCCAGGGGGAAGGCACACGCCTGCCTCACAACATTACCATAAGATAAAGAGATCCAGTTGATGGTTGATGACTCACCCACCACACGACCCAGGGGGAAGGCACAAGCCTGCCTCATAACATTACCATAAGATAACGATATCCAGTTGATGGTTGACGACCCACCCACCACACGACCCAGAGGGAAGGCACACGCCTGCCTTACAACATTACCGTATAACATGAGATAAACAGAAACATGACAATATGTGCTGACAATGGAAATATGCCGACAGTTGGAGGAAAAAGACACATAAATCCTTTATTGAAACATTGTACAGAAAAATACTACACTGTGTATAAGTTAGTTACACAAAGCTCCGTCGTCAGTGGCGCTGACGACGACTGCAGAACAGACCACGGAAAGGATGAGATTTGAGTTCTAAAACTCAGAGGCCAGTGTGTTTACCACTGGTCCAGCTGACTCTAATACGATTCATCAAGCTGGGTATATGGTATATTGATCAGCCAGACACTATCATTCCAGGGCAATAAGATAAATTTTATACACTACTGCCAATATGAAAATGGGATATTCTGGAAGTTAGGCAGATATATTATTGCAGTCCACTTTCCAGTTTAAATATCGGATACAGATGAGTCAATTGGACCTTTACAAGATGAACAGTTTTTTCAATACACTGACCATGAATGTACACTGCAGTTCACTGGTAAATCAGCCGCGTGAATAATACTTACACTGGTAAGTAACACACAGATTAATCAATAGTTTTAGTTTAGCATCTTCATTATGCATCCCATTCCTAACCTGTGGGTGGTAGTCACTCCATACTCATTCTGTGGGTGGTAGTCACTCCATACTCATTCTGTGGGTGGTAGTCACTCCATACTCATCCTGTGGGTGGTAGTCACTCCATACTCATCCTTTGGGTGGTAGTCACTCCATACTCCTGTGGGTGGTAGTCACTCCATACTCATCCTGTGGGTGGCAGTCAGTCCATACTCCTGTGGGTGGTAGTCACTCCATGCTCATCCTGTGGGCGGTAGTTACCACAAACCCATACTGTGGGCGGTAGCCAAAAGACTACAGAGGTACATAATGGGTCCAGGGACTGGGCCATTAAGTTTTGAAACCAAGTTAGAGTGGTATGAACTATTTACATGTTTATATCTGGTCAGAAAAGTAATGTGTTATTTATGCAACACACACACACACACACACACACACACTGGTACTGGAAAACCTCATGCATCAACATGTTTGAGACACTACCAGGGAGAGAGGTGAGGATGATCCAGCAAGACTGGACCTTGTATCCACCTTGAGTAGTTCGGACATCGAGGATATCATGCATGAAAGACCCCTAGGAGCTAGTGATCATGTGGTTCTGTGCTTTGACTACATAGTTGAGCTTCAAGTGAAGAAAGTGGCAGGAATAGGATGGGAAAACCAAACTACAAAAGGGGAGACTACTCATGCTTGAGGAACTTCCTGCAGGACATTCAGTGGGAGAGAGAACTGACAGGAAAACCAGTACGAGAAATCATGGACTATGTGACAACAAAAATGCAAGGAGGCAGAGGAGAGGTTTGTTCCTAAGGGAAACAAAAATAACGGGAAGAACAGAACGAGTCCCTGGTTCACCCAAAGGTGTAGAGAGGCAAAATCTAGGTGCACTAGAGAATGGAAAAGGTACAGAAGACAAAGAACTCAGGAAAATAAAGAGATTTGCCGAAGAGTCAAAAAAGAATATGCACAGATAAGAAGGGAGGCTCGGCGACAATATGAAAATGACATAGCATCGAAAGTCAAGTCTGACCCGAAGCTGTTGTATAGCCACACCAGGAGGAAAACAACAGTCAAGGACCAGGTAATCAGACTGAGGAAGGGTGATGAGGAGTTCACAAGAAACAACCAAGAGGTATGTGAGGAGATCAACATGAGATTTAAAGAAGTATGTACAGTGGAAACCGGTAGGACTCCAGGAAATCAGAACAGGGAGGTACACCAACAAGTGCTGGATGAGGTACACATAACCAAAGAGGAGGTGAAGAAGCTGCTATGTGAACCTGACACCTCAAAGGCGGTGGGATCAGACAATATCTCCCCGTGGGTCCTTAGAGAGGGAGCAGGGATGCTGTGTGTGCCATTAACAAAGATCTTCAACACATCTATTGAAACTGGCCAACTCCCTGAGGTAAGGAAGATGGCAAATGCAGTCCCAATTTTTAAAAAAGGAGACAGACATGAGGCATTGAACTACAGACCTGTGTCACTAACGTGTATAGTATGCAAAGTCATGGAGATCATCAGGAGGAGAGTGATGGAGCACCTGGAAAGAAACAAGGGTATAATTGACTACCAGCATGGTTTCAGGGAAGGAAAATCCTGCGTAACAAACCTACTGGAGTTTTATGACAAGGTGACAGAATCAAGACAAGAGAGAGAGGGGTGGATAGACTGCATTTTCTTGGACTGCAAGAAGGCCTTCGATACAGTCCCTCACAAGAGGTTATTGCAAAACCTAGAGGATCAGGCACACATAACAGGAAAGGCACTGCAATGGATCAGAGAATACCTGACAGGGAGGCAACAACGAGTCATGGTACGCTCGTCACAGTGGGCGCCTGTGACGAGCGGGGTCCCACAGGGTCAGTTCTAGGACAAGTGCTATTTTTGATATATGCGAACGACATGATGGAAGGAATAGACTCTGAAGTGTCCCTATTCGCAGATGATGTGAAGTTGATGAGAATAATTAAATCGGATGAGGATGAGGCAGGACTGCAAAGAGACCTGGACAGGCTGGACACGTGGTCCAGAAACTGGCTTCTCGAATTCAATCCAGCCAAATGCAAAGTCATGAAGATTGGGGAGGGGCAAAGAAGACCGCAGACAGAGTATAGGCTAGGTGGACGAAGACTACAGACCTCACTCAGGGAGAAAGATCATGGGGTGACCATAACACCGAGCACGTCACCGGAGGCACACATCAACCAAATAACTGCTGAAGCATACGGACGCCTGACAAAACTGAGAATGGCTTTTCGACACCTTAATAAGGAATCGTTCAAGACACTGTACACTGTGTATGTTAGGCCCATACTGGAGCATGCAACACCAGTCTGGAACTCACACCTGGTCAAGCACGTCAAGAAGTTAGAGAAAGTACAAAGGTTTGCAACAAGGCTAGTTCCAGAGGTCAGGGGAATGTCGTACGAGGAAAGGTTGAGGGAAATCGGACTGACGACACTGGAGGACAGAAGGGTCAGGGGAGACATGATAACTACATGCAAGATACTGCGGGGAATAGACAAGGTGGACAGAGATAGGATGTTCCAGAGAGGGGACACAGAAACAAGGGGTCTCAATTGGAAGCTGAAGACTCAGACGAATCACAAGGACGTTAGGAAGTATTTCTTCAGTCATAGAGCTGTCAGCAAGTGGAATAGCCTAGCAAGTGAAGTAGTGGAGACAGGAACCATACATAGTTTTAAGAAGAGGTATGACAAAGCTCAGGAAGTAGAGTGGGAAAGGACCTAGTAGCGATCAGTGAAGAGGCGGGGCCAGGAGCTGAGTCTCGACCCCTGCAACCACAATTAGGTGAGTACAATTAGGTGAGTACACACACACAAACACACACACACACACACACATACACACACACACACACACACACACACACACACACACACACACACACACACACACACACACACACACACACACACATACACACACACACACGCACACACACAATGGAAGTCACAGTGGGAGGTGGAAAGGGAGAGATCCGTGTTTGTCTATGGGCTAGACGAAGCTAAAGGGAAAACTTATGATGAAAGAAAGCAGGAGGAGAAAAAAGCGATTGAAGATATCATGAAGGTGATAGGCGAGGGGGACATGACCCAGGTGGCAAATTTTCGGAGAATTGGGTGGTTCACAATGAAAAGGAATCGGCCTCTCAAAGTAATTTTTAAGGCAGAAACGTCCCGAACAATGATCCTGAAGGAGAAAGCACGGCTGAGAGGCAAGCAAGAGTTCCGGAGTGTGTACCTCGATCGAGACAGAACACAGGACGAAAGGAAGACGATGAAAGAGTTCAAAAACGAAAGGAGAAATGGGAGGAAATGAAAAAGGAGAGCAGAATAACCCAGGATCAAATTGAAGGACAAGCACACCCCCCAGAAACACCTGCAGAAGGACTCCAGCCACGACACCCCCAAGGCAACTGAACAATCCAAACCAACCATCACACACCGATCCCTCTGTTTCCACCCCCCGCACCACAGTTACAGTATTAGAACAGAAGTTGAAGGTTTGGTACACAAATGCAGATGGATTAACGAATAAACATGAGGAATGGCAAGAAAGAATCAATGAGAAGTCCCCAGACATCATAGCAGTTACAGAAACAAAACTCACGGAGACAATAACAGATGCAATCTTCCCACCAGGATACCAGATCATGAGGAAAGATAGAAGGGGCAGGGGGGGAGGTGGGCTTGCTCTGCTCGTAAAAAACAGATGGAAATTCGAGAAAATGGAAGGCATAGATGAGACGGGAGAAAGAGACTACATAGCAGGTACACTTCAGTCAGGGGAAAACAAAGTAGTCATTGCAGTGATGTATAATCCACCACAGAACTGCAGGAGGCCAAGAGAGGAATATGAAGAGAGCAACAGAGCAATGGTGGACACATTTGCTGAGGTGGCAAGAAGAGCTCATTCCAGCAGAGCAAAGTTGCTGGTTATGGGGGATTTCAACCACAGGGAGATTGACTTGGAAAACCTGGAGCCACAAGGGGGTCCCGAAACATGGAGAGCCAGGATCTTGGACGTGGTGCTGGAAAACCTCATGCACCAACATGTTAAGGACACTACCAGAGTGAGAGGGGAGGATGAACCAGCAAGATTGGACCTTGTGTTCACCCTGGGCAGCTCAGACATTGAGGACATCAAGTATGAGAGTCCCCTAGGAGCTAGCGACCACGTGGTTCTGTGCTTTGAATACATAGTAGAGCTGCAAGTGGAGAGAATAACAGGAGATGAATGGGAAAAGCCTTACTATAAAAGAGGGGACTACATAGGGTTGAAGAACTTCCTGCGGGAGGTCCAGTGGGACAGAGAACTGGCATGAAAGCCAGTAAATGAAATGATGGAATATGTAACAACAAAATGCAAGGAGGCAGTGGAAAGATTTATTCCCAAGGGCAACAGCAACAACGGGAAGACCAGAACGAGCCCCTGGTTTACCCGACGGTGTAAGGAGGCAAAAACAAAGTGCAATAGAGAATGGAAAAAGTACAGAAGGCAGAGAACACACGAAAATAGGGAGACCAGTCGCAGAGCCAGGAATGAGTATGCGCAGGTAAGGAGGGAGGCCCAGCGACAGTATGAAAATGACATAGTATCGACAATCAAGACTGACCCGAAACTGTTGTATAGCCACATCAGGAGGAAGACAACAGTCAAAGACCAGGTGATCAGATTAAGGACAGAAGGTGGAGAACTCACAAGAAATGATCAGGAGGTATGTGAGGAGCTGAACAGGAGATTTAAGGAAGTTTTTACAGTAGAGACAGGAAGGGCTGTGGGAAGATAGCACAGAAGGGAACATCAAGAGGGAATATACCAACAAGTGTTGGAAGACATACAAACAACTGAGGAGGAGGTGAAGAAGCTCTTAAGGGACCTTGACACCTCAAAGGCGATGGGACCGGACAACATCTCCCCATGGGTCCTTAGAGAAGGAGCAGAGATGCTGTGCGTGCCTCTAACCACAATCTTCAACACATCCCTTGAAACTGGGCAACTACCTGAGAAATGGAAGACAGCTAATGTAGTCCCCATATTTAAGAAAGTAAACAGAAACGAGGCACTAAACTACAGACCTGTATCTCTGACATGTATTGTGTGCAAAGTCATGGAGAAGATTATCAGGAGTAGAGTGGTCGAACACCTGGAAAGGAACAAGATTATAAATGAAAACCAGCATGGGTTCATGGAAGGCAAATCTTGTATCACAAACCTCCTGGAGTTTTATGACAAGGTAACAGAAGTAAGACACGAGAGAGAGGGGTGGGTAGATTGCGTTTTCCTAGACTGCAGGAAGGCCTTTGACACAGTTCCCCACAAGAGATTAGTGCAGAAGCTGGAGGATCAGGCGCATGTAAAAGGGAGGGCACTGCAATGGATAAGGGAATACCTGACAGGGAGGCAGCAACGAGTCATGGTACGTGAAGAGGTATCTCAGTGGGCGCCTGTTATGAGCGGGGTCCCACAGGGGTCAGTTCTAGGACCAGTGCTATTTTTGATATATGTGAACGACATGATGGAAGGAATAGACTCTGAAGTGTGCCTGTTTGCAGATGACGTGAAGTTGATGAGAAGAATTAAATCGGACGAGGATGAGGCAGGACTGCAAAGAGACCTGGAGAGGCTGGACATGTGGTCCAGTAACTGGCTTCTCGAATTCAATCCAGCCAAATGCAAAGTCATGAAGATTGGGGAGGGGCAAAGAAGACCACAGACAGAGTATAGGCTAAGTGGACAAAGACTACAGACCTCACTCAGGGAGAAAGACCTTGGGATGACCATAACACCGAGCACATCACCGGAGGCACACATCAATCAAATAACTGCTGCAGCATACGGGCGCCTGGCAAACCTCAGAATAGCGTTCCGATACCTTAATAAGGAATCGTTCAAGACACTGTACGCTGTGTATGTTAGGCCCATACTGGAGTATGCAGCACCAGTCTGGAACCCACACCTGGTCAAGCACGTCAAGAAGTTAGACAAAGTACAAAGGTTTGCAACAAGGCTAGTCCCAGAGCTCAAGGGAATGTCGTACGAGGAAAGGTTAAGGGAAATCGGACTGACGACACTGGAGGACAGAAGGGTCAGGGGAGACATGATAACGACATACAAGATACTGCGGGGAATAGACAAGGTGGACAGAGATAGGATGTTCCAGAGAGGGGACACAGGGACAAGGGGTCACAACTGGAAGCTGAAGACTCAGACGAGTCACAGGGACGTTAGGAAGTATTTCTTCAGTCATAGAGTTGTCAGCAAGTGGAATAGCCTAGCAAGTGAAGTAGTGGAGGCAGGAACCATACATAGTTTTAAGAAGAGGTATGACAAAGCTCAGGAAGCAGAGAGAGAGAGAGGAACCAGTAGTGATCAGTCCTTAAAGAGGGAGCAGAGATATTGTGTGAGCCATTAACAAAGATCTTCAACACATCATTTGAAACTGGGCAACTCCCTGAGGTATGGAAAATGGCAAATGTAGTCCCAATTTTTAAAAAGGGAGACAGACATGAGGCACTAAACTACAGACCTGTATCACTAACGTGTATAGTATGCAAGGTCATGGAGAAGATCATCAGGAGGAGAGTGGTGGGGCACCTGGAAAGAAACAAGTGTATAATTGACAACCAGCACGGTTTCAGGGAAGGAAAATCCTGTGTCACAAACCTACTAGAGTTTTATGACAAGGTGACAGAAGTAAGACAAGAGAGAGAGGGGTGGATCGACTGCATATTTTTGGACTGCAAGAAGGCCTTCGACACAGTTCCTCACAAGAGGTTACTGTAAAAGCTAGAGGATCAGGCACACATAACAGGAAAGGCACTGCAATGGATCAGAGAATACCTGACAGGGAGGCAACAACGAGTCATGGTACGCGACGAGGTGTCAGAGTGGGCGCCTGTGACAAGCGGGGTTCCACAGGGGTCAGTCCTAGGACCTGTTCTGTTCTTGGTATATGTGAACGACATAACGGAAGGGATAGACTCAGAAGTGTCCTTCTTTGCAGATGATGCGAAGTTAATGAGAAGAATCAAATCGGACGAGGATCAGGCAGGACTACAAAGAGACCTGGACAGGCAAACTCATGAAGATTGGGGAAGGGCAAAGAAGACCGCAGACACAATATAGTTTAGATGGCCAAAGACTGCAAACCTCACTCAAGGAAAAAGATCTGGGGGTGAGTATAACACCGAGCATATCTCCTGAGGCACACATCAATCAGATAACTGCTGCAGCATACGGGTGCCTGGCAAACCTACGGATAGCGTTCCGATACCTCAGTAAGGATTCGTTTAAGACTCTGTATACCATCTACGTCAGGCCCATACTGGAGTATGCAGCACCAGTTTGGAATCCACACCTAGTCAAGCACGTCAAGAAATTAGAGAAATTGCAAAGGTTTGCAACAAGACTAGTCCCAGAGCTATGGGGATTGTCCTACGAAGAAAGGTTGAGGGAAATCGGCCTGACGACACTGGAGGACAGGAGGGTCAGGGGAGACATGATAACGAAATATAAAATATTGCACGGAATAGACAAGGTGGACAAAGACGGGATGTTCCAGAGATGGGACACAGACACAAGAGGTCACAATTGGAAGTTGAAGACTCAGATGAATCAAAGGGATGTTAGGAAGTATTTCTTCAGTCATAGAGTAGTCAGGCCATGGAGTAGCCTAGAAAGGGATGTAGTGGAGGCAGGAACCATACATAGTTTTAAGGCGAGGTGTAGACAGCCTGTACTGTCAGAACACACAGCCTAGCCGTCTGCTATGACTAGTTCATATTTCGCGGCATTTTAGGTGCTGCCCTCTGTAGGCTCACCCACGTCAGTGGGAGGCTGAGCCCACCGGCTCTCACTCCTAGGCCGTCCGACTTGACAGACACAAGTGCTCCCCCTCCACGGACTGGCTTGCGGCCACTCCCTCACACTGCCCGTTGTGTACTCACTCCTATCCAATTAAAGCCAACCTAGTCCACGGCCGTATCATTGCTACCTATGCTACCTTCATCAGCACTAAACCGCTGTTCAGCAGCAAGAACAGCAATAACAGTGGTGACAGCAGAATCAACGACATTGTAAGCCTCTTCAGGGTGGAGGGGTCAACACCAACGGTCGACGCCAGTCAACATCATCCGTCGTCATCCAACGCACCTGCTGGCCTAAAGAGTTATCTGTTACTCCCAGCGTCTTGACGGGACCTGAGATAGATCTTCGTCCTAGATTTTTCCCACAAAATCTGGACATAGGCATCACGGCGTCATCTCCAGCCTTAGCAGTCACGTGTTCACCTCATCACCCTCTCTACAGCCCTTCAACACTCTTCAGCACCATTCTCCTGCCTCCAACAGCGTCCCTACGCCCTTCTCAGCTACAAGAAGTAGAGGTGAGGTCGTTTAGTGTGTTGGCTTCGTGTGGCTCCACGCATGACCACGAGGCAGCTCTGGGGTTGGTTTATACCCTAATCAGCGTGTAAACACACCAGCCTCCTCTACAGCCTTCTCTGCTACGCAACGACGTCCATCTCGCCGTCCATGTGTGTTGTGTTCTTCCCAGTTTCCTCCAAGAAGTTCTACCTGGCTTAACCACGTGGGAACCCAGTTGGCTTAGCCCCTAAGCCAGCTCACTTCAGCGTCTACAGTAGCTCGTGACTCATCATAGTGTCTACAACTACTCAGCGTCTACGTATCTCCAGCCAATGCAGTTTTTTTTTTGTGTGTGTTAAGTAAGTAAGTAAGTAAGTTTATTCAGGTATACACAAATACAGTTACATAGAATTATCATACATAGCAGCATATGTGTAGAGAACCTAGGATAACCCAAAAAAGTCAGACAGAGTGACTTATTTCCATTGGGGTCTTTTTACCTTATTATTATAATATAAAGGTTATAATATTTTCTTATTATTCTACAATGAAGATAACATCTTATTATCATACTAAAAAGACTATCTACTACACCAAGGTCATTAAGACTATCTACAATACGAGGGTCATTACTAGGAATATGGTAAAATTTACACGTATGTTAGCTAAAAAATAGAAAATCATTCCCCTCCCTTTCTGTAGCTACATTCATCAGACACCTTTTGGCACTCTTCTTGAACTGGTTCATGCTATGACTGGCTTTGACATGTGCGGGCAGTCTGTTCCATTCCTTTATTGCTGTACAATAAAAGGTGTTTGAAGCCTGGCCACTGACTGTGGGTACTACAAAGTTGTGCTCTCTCCCCCTAGTACTATGATTGCTTTGGTTCCCAACCTTGACAAAATTGACAGCAAGATATTCTGGATATTGTTTGTGAGCAATTTTATAAACATGATTTAGCTTCAGTTGTTTTACTCTGTCTTCAACATTCAGCATATCCAACTGCTGTAATTCATCCTGGCCTACATGTTCTCTTGGTCCTAGCCCCAGGATGAATCTTACGATTTTGTTCTGGGTGATTTGCAGTCTATTTTTCAGTTTTTTTGTCAAGGCAGAGTACCAAGAAGAGCAAGCGTAATCCATATGGCATTGTATAAGGGCTAGACATAGGGTCCTGCGAGCCTCAGTAGGTAGACACTGTGCTTGTCTATACAGGAACTTCAGTCTGGCATTCGCTTTCTTTACTACACTGTTCCTTATCAATTCTCCTGACATGCATGGGTCAAAGGGGATTCCCAAATATTTTGCTGATGAAACCAAAGCAGCTGTGACTCCGGGGATTTCGTCGGCCTGTCATGCCTTCATGTTCGGTATGACAACCCGTGTGGACCGCTCATCGAGTCCACTGTCCACCATAAGCCTGTCCAGCTTTTCCTAGATACAGGTTCGGTGGTTAACATTGTCCGCTCCACTTTTTTCCAAGACATTGGCCTTCACGTGGCCATGTTGACAGAGCCGTCTGCCATTCAGACCTTGAGAGGAGTCTCAGGTAATCCGCTGACGGTTCGTGGTCGTAGAACGTTAGAATTTGCGGTCCAGGGTCACAAGCTGTCCGCAAAATTCTTAGTCGTAGATGGTATTGTTTTCCATGGTGACCTGCTCATAGGGTTCAAAACCATGGCAGACCTTAGGATCCGCTTAGATCCAGCTGAGTGGAAGGCAGAATTCAACAGAGTGGATGTGCCCTTCTGGGGCGTGCGCTTAGGATCCACTACGTGCTACTCTGTCTCAGAGTATGCACAGTGCCTAGAATCGTTGGAAACCGGTGGTTTCCATAGCACATTCTCCCCGTGGTCGGTCTCTTGTCCTGATCGACCTAGTAGTAGAGCTCGTTGCCCATCACCTCCTGGCCATCAGCGCTTAGTTACCAGTGAAACCCAGTCTGGGGACGCCCAGTCTAACCTTCACTCTAACTCTGACGCTGTTGTAGAGACCAGCAGTTGTCAAGCCGCAGTATCCCTGTTGGCAGGCGTCTGTCTGACTCGTGTCATGGCATCAGCGAGCAGAGTTACTGCTTGTACAAAGTATGACGTCACTTTGTCAGCTAACTCGCTCACTCCTGTTACGGTGTACGTGAGCAGAGCTTTTGAAGGAGACCATGTGCTGGTTGACAACGACACGTGCCGAGTCAAGGGCCTCTCCCTTGAACCATCCTTGCACACAGTGCAACGTGGTAAGTTGCAAGTCCTTGTTGTCAACATGCATAGTCGAGAATTTCCCCTGCGGAAGAATACCTCACTTGTCGACCTTGTCAGATTCCCTCTCCCGGTGAGAGTGGAGGGTGAAGCCCAAGCTGACTTCCTTGTGAGTGCAGTTCTCCCAGGTGAGTCTGCTGCTGATGATGAGAGCAGAGAGTTGACAGCTTTCTCTACGCCAACTGGTCATTACCAGTTCAGGAGGATGCCCTTCAGCTTGCGTGGAAGCCCAATCACGTTCAGTCGTTTGATGACAATTTTCTGTACCCTCCTAGGTGGCACGCTCATGGTCTACCTAGATGATCTCATAGTCATGTCACAAGATGTCCCGTCACATCTTGAGAAACTTGACAGGGTATTGGACAGGCTAGCTCAGGCAAATCTTAAGGTAAAGCTCTCCAAATGTCATTTCCTCCGGAAGGAAATAAAATTTCTGGGTCACGTAGTGACTCAGAATGGCATAAAGATGGACGAGTCTAAAATCTCGGCCATGCAGAAATTCCCCAGACCCATGACGGTGGATGCAGTCCGGTCCTTCATAGGCCTGGCAGGTTTCTACCGCACCTTTATCGCAGGTTTCTCCACCATTGCTGCACCCCTGACATGCTTACTCAAGAAGGATGCCCCTTTTGAGTGGACGTGTGATCAGGAACGAGCTTTTGTCATTCTTAAGACCAAGTTAACATCAGCCCCAACCCTTAGATTCCCTGATTTCACCAAGGCATTTACCTTGACGACTGATGCCAGCAAAGTTGGCATCGGTGCAGTCTTGTCACAGGAATCTAATGGTAAGCAACAGCCTATTGCCTATGCTAGCCGTGTCCTTACTAAAGCGGAAGTCAATTATTCAGTGACAGAGCTAGAAGCTTTAGCCATTGTATGGGCCCTGAGTCATTTTTGGGATATCATCTATCATTATCCTATCAAGATTTACACAGATCATTTACCCTTATTGGCCCTTTTTGCGAATAAGAACCTCTTGGGAAAGCATGCTCGGTGGTCGCTCACGTTCAATGACTACAACCCTGAAATTTGCTATGTCCCAGGTAAGCAAAAATGTTGTAGCTGATGCCCTGTCGAGGCATATAGCATTCGTGAGTGTCGGCAATTCGTTCTCTGTTGAGGATCTCGAGAGAGCCCAACGACAGGACCCTGTGTGGTCTCCAGTCCTTCGTTTCCTGACCAAGGAGGACGTTGACTTACAGATCAAGTCTCCCGTTCCACTGAAGGATTTGGTGGTCAACCAAGGAGTACTGTGCCGTGTTGCACAGCTGGTGGACCCCGGCAGAACCGTATACCAACTGGTGATACCAGAGTCCATGATACCAGCTACTCTTAGGTTGATCCACCATGTCCCAGGTGTAGCGCACCCCGGGAAGGACCGCAGTATCAAACAGGCACGAATGAAATATTTCTGGCCTAAGATGGCAGCGGACATTGCCAAGCATGTACACCAGTGTGTTGTTTGCCTACAGCACAAGGGTACCATTACAGGTCCTAACCCCATTCTAAAGTATCCCATTACAAAGGAGCCCTGGGAGAGAACTTCTGTCGACCTGTTGACGAACTTCTCGACCTCGGAGAAGGGAAATAAGCACCTGCTTGTAATGGTAGATAACTTGACACGGTAAGTGAATTAGTACCCATTCCTGATAAAACCACCGAAACGGTCGCTAGTGCTTTCCGTGAGCATGTTGTTCTTCGTCATACTTGCCCACGTGTCCTTCTGTCAGATAATGGGTCTGAGTTTATAAATGGCATAATGCAGGATCTTTGCTCCAGATTCAACATTCATCAAGCGCCAGTAGCTCCACGCCACCCTGCGAGTAATGGTCTTGCTGAACGTACAAATCGCAAAGTTCTGGAGGTGCTCAGAGTAACCGTTAACCCAAGTTGTACTACATGGGATGAGGCTATCCCAGATGTTCAGTGTACATTAAATTCCTCCCTCAACAGCTCGATCGGTGAGACACCTCATTTTGCTTTGTATGGCTATGACAAGCGCTTACCATATGAAATTCTGTTTGCTCCACCTAGACCTACTTACGATACTGATAACCCCAGTGTAGTAAAGATGAGGACAACGCAGCTTGCCTTCCAGTGGGTACGAGAGAACCTTATGAAAGCTACTGATAGGTTCACGTCTGGGCGCAATGCCCACGCCAAGGAAAGCAAAGTGGAACCAGGTTGCAAAGTTATGTTGCTCAACCCAGTGCAGACCCCAGGTATGCACAAACTTGTCCCGAAGTTTGTGGGGCCTTACCGTGTCCTACGACAGCTCCGTGGCAATAAGTTCGAGGTGAGGGAGATTGCTACGGGAACTATCAAGGAAGCCCACCTTGATCACATGAAGTATGTGGACCATATGCAGGCTGAAGTAGAGCTGGAGGTGCGTGCGTTGCAACGCCACAATCAGACTAATGCTAGGGACAACCCGTCTATCCCTTCTCCCACTACTACTGGTACGGAAGACGGCCCAGTAAGGCTCCATACTTATGGCCTGCGACCCAGGACAACAGTATATTTCTGTGACATTGACGTACCTACTGACTTGTCTGACTCCTACGCTAGTTATGCTAATTGTTTGCTTGCAGAAATGGGTATAAATGCACACACATTGTATAGCTAGTCGATAATGGAGTCAGGGTGGACAACATCATGTAATTATGTAAATACTTTTAGAAGGGTACCCAGAGTGTAATAAATTCCATGGATGTAGTATTATTGTAGGTATGTGCACCCAGTGTTTTTATATAAAAAAAAAGAGCCTGTATTATGGTCAGGGCAGTGCTGCCCTCTGAGTCACATGTCACACCTTAGGAAATGCTACTGTCAGTCATTGTTTGCAGATGCAAATAGATGCAGGTGCAACAACGTTTGTAGACGAGTGGTCAACTGATGTTCAGCCCTGCAGATAACCTGTATATAGAAGATTTTAGTTCCAGTGCTGACGTCTCCGGACTCTCTCCTCAATGAAACAGAGCGGGCAAACCAGTTTTCTCTTCCCCTGGTTGGGAGAGTTTCTTTTTGCCTGTTGCATTTTTATGTCCATTTTTGATTTACTAGTGAGCGAAAGCCAGTCCCTCTCTGGGGTAGCTAGTGTACGTAATTCCTTTACACTACGGGCCCACCAGTATTGTCGCATCGGGACGACGCGAGGTGCGTGGCCGAGCAAATGTAGACAGCCTGTACTGTCAGAACACACAGCCTAGCCGTCTGCTCTGACTAGTTCATATTTCGTGGCATTTTAGGTGCTGCCTTCTGTAGGCTCACCCAGGTCAGTGGGAGGCTGAGCCCACCGGCTCTCACTCCTAGGCCGACCGACTTGACAGACACAAGTGCTCCCCCTCCACGGACTGGCTTGCGGTCACTCCCTCACACTGCCCGTTGTGTACTCACTCCTATCCAATTAAAGCCAACCTAGTCCACGGCCGTATCATTGCTACCTACGCTACCTTCATCGGCACTAAACTGCTGTTCAGCAGCAAGAACAGCAATAACAGAGGTATGATAGAGCTCATGGGGCAGGGAGAGAGAAGACCTAGTAGCAATCAGCGAAGAGGCGGGGCCAGGAGCTGTGACTCGACCCCTGCAACCACAAATAGGTGAGTACAAATAGGTGAGTACACACACTATTGAAACAGGACAACTACCTGAGGTATGGAAGACAGCAGATGTAGTCGAAATTTTCAAAAAAGGAGACACACACACATGTACAGTAAGCAAAGTCACAGAGAGGATTATCAGAAGAGTGATGGAGCACCAAGAAATGAATGGGCATATGAACGACAGCCAGCACGGTTTCAGAGACGGAAACCCTGTGTCACAAATACTGAAGTTCTATAACAAGGTGAGAGCAGTAAGACAAGCGAGAGAGAAGGGTGGGTAGACTGTTTTCTTCAGGACTGAACCTAAAGAAGTGATAACCAGGAAAAATGTATTAGTTTTACCATACAATGAGAATCTGGTTTGCCTACATAAGGCCTTAAAAATATTAGTATGAACCTTGATTTCAAAAATACAAGGACTCTGAAACAAAGGCTAATTAAAAACCTACCCTCCAACAAAGTTGGTGGAGTTCACAAAGTCCCATATACTCAGTGTCCTTTCTCATATGTTGGTCAAACAGGAAAAATTCTGGAAACCAGAATATTTTAGCATAAATACTCAGTCAGGACAAAGCAGGTGTCGAATGCTATCTTTAACCAGGTTAGTTCATGTAATTACCCACCGTGGTGGGCTGCTTCCCAGATTATTGTACCCAACAGCTCTGTCAATGAAACAAAATTGAATCTTCTCTCTTGAAACTCAGATTATGGGTTATACAAGTTCGATAGCCATTTAGTAGAGCCTACTGTACACAATCATAAACAACAATGCTATACAAAGTCACAAGATTACTCACTATGGCAGGTGGTTTTATGATAGGTGACGCTCGACCAGTATCTACGTACAAAAACATCTTGCTACGTCTGTCGTGAATGGTTATATAACGCGTTTAGTTGTTACTGTAGCATACACTGACGGGTACACAAGTGATTGCATAGGTAGTGAGGTTAAAGGATATTTAAAGTATAAATTTGAATCATAGAAATGTTCTCGGAGTTGTGTAGAAGATTCCCAAATAAGGCATATTAATTGATACTAAGAAGACCAGGTCACCAGGCCCGGTGGCTAAAGCTCCCACTTCACACACGAAAGGCCTGGGTTCGATTCCCGGCGGGTGGAAACATTTTGACGCGTTTCCTTACACCTGTTCACATAGCAGCAAATAGGTACCTGGGTGTTAGTCGACTGGTGTGGGTCGCATCCTGGGGGACAAGATTGAAGACCCCAATGGAAATAAGTTAGCCAGTCCTCGATGACGCACTGACTTTCTTGGGTTATCCTGGGTAGCTAACCCAGCCTGGTGTCTTTTGTCTGTCTCATAAATATGCAAGATTACAGGTACGTCTTGCTACTTCTACTTACACTTAGGTCACACTACACATACATGTACATGTTTATTTATACACACTCATCTGAGTTTTCTTTGATTTTATCTTAATAGTTCTTGGTCTAGTAACCCCTTTTCCTGTAATACTTACTAAAAAGAATAAGAAGAAAATTGTCAAAGTGGGAAGTCTGAATGTGCGTGGATGTTGTGCAAATGATAAGAAAGAGATGATTGTGGATGTTTTGAATGAGAAGAAGCTGTATGTCCTGGCTTTAAGTGAAACAAAGCAGAATGGGGTGGGAGAGTTTCAGTAAGAGGAATAAATGGGATTAGGTCAGGGGTTTCAAATAAATATAAAGCTAAAGAAGGAGTTGCAATAATGTTGAATGATAAGCAATGGCAGGAAAAAAAGGACAACAAATGTATTAATTCAAGGATTATGAGAAGTAAAATAAAGGTTGGATGTGAAAGTGGGTAATAGTAAGCGTATATGCACCTGGATAAGAGAGAAGTGTCGAGGAGAGAGAGAGATTTTGGGAAATGTTGAGTGAATGCGTGGGGAGCTTTGAACCAAGTGTGAGAGTAATGGTGGTTGGAGATTTCAATGCTAAAGTGGGCTAAAATGTTTTGGAGTAGTAGGTAAATTTGGGGTGCCAGGGGTAAATGAAAATGGGGAGCCTTTAATTGAGCTATGTGTAGAAAAAGGTTTGGTAATAAGTAATACATATTCTATGAAGAAGAAGATAAGTAAATATACAAGGTATGATATAGCACATAATGAAAGTAGTTTGTTAGATTATGAATTGGCGGATAAAAGAGTTAGGGGTAGGCTCAAGGATGTACACGTTTATAGAAGGGCAATTGATATATCGGATCATTATTTAGTTGTAGCTACAGTTAGAGTAAGAGGTAGATGGGAAAAAGAGAAAAAATGGCAACAACAAGTAAGAGGGAGGTGACAGTTTATAAACTAAGGGAGGAGGAAGTTCTGGTGAGATATAAGCAACTATTGGCAGAAAGGTGGGCTAGTGCAAAGTATGAGTAGTGGGGGGTTGAAGAGGGCTGGAATAGTTTTAAAAATGCAGTATTAGAATGTGGGGCAGAAGTTTGTGGTTATAGGACGGTGGGTGCAGGAGGAAAGAGGAGTGATTGGTAGAATGATGAAGTAAAGGGTGTGATAAAAAAGAAAAAGTTAGCTTATGAGAGGTTTTTATAAAGCGGAAGTGTTATAAGAAGAGTAGGGTACATGGAGAGTAAAAGCAAGGTGAAGAGAGTGGTGAGAGAGTGGGAGAGCAGATGATAGAGTGGGAGAGGCACTGTCAAGCAATTTTAATGAAAATAAGAAAAATTTTTGGAGTTAAATAAGTTAAAAAAGCCTAGGGAACGAATGGATTTGTCAGTTAAAAACAGAGTAGAGGAGTTAGTTGATGGGGAGATGGAGGTTTTGGGTAGATTGCGAGAATATTTTGAGGAACTTTTAAATGTCGACAAAGAAAGGGAAGCGGTAATTTCATGCGCTGGCCAGGGAGGTATACCATCTTTTAGGAGTGAAAAAGAACAGGATGTGAGTGTGGGGGAGGTGTGTGAGGCATTACGTAGAATGAAAGGGGGGTAAAGCAGCTGGAACTGACGGGATCATGAGAGAAATGTTAAAAGCAGGGAGGGATATAGTGTTGGAGTGGTTAGTAGTTTTGTTTAATAAAGGTATGAAAGAGGGGAAGGTACCTAGGGATTGGCGGAGAGCATGTATAGTCCCTTTATATAAAGGGAAGGGGACAAAAGAGATTGTAAAAATAATAGAGCAATAAGTTTACTGAGTATGCCAGGAAAAGTGTATGGTAGGGCTATAAATGAAAGAATTAGAGGTAAGACAGAATGTAGGATTGCGGATGAGCAAGGAGGTTTTAGAGTGTGTAGGGGATGTGTAGATCAGGTATTTACATTGAAACATATATTTGAACAGTATTAAGATAAAGGTAGGGAAGTTTTTATTTCATTTATGGATTTAGAATAGGCATATGATAGAGTGGATAGGAGAGCAATGTGGCAGATGTTGCAAGTATATGGAATAGGTGGTAAGTTACTAAATGCTGTAAAGAGTTTTTATGAAAATAGTGATTCTCAGATTAGGGTATGTAGAAGAGAGGGAGACTACTTCCCGGTAAAAGTAGGTCTTAGACAGGGATGTGTAATGTCACGATGGTTGTTTAATATATTTATAGATGGGGTTGTAAAAGCAGTAAATGCTAGGGTGTTTGGGAGAAGGGTGGGATTAAATTATGGGGAATCAAATACAAATTTTGTATTGACACAAAAGTTAGTGGACGAATTAGGAAGAGTGTGTAAAGGTAGAAAGTTGAAAGTGAACATAGAAAAGAGTAAGGTGATGAGGGTATCAAATGATTTAGGTAAAGACAAATTGGTTATCAAATTGGGGAGGAGGAGTATGGAAGAAGTGAATGTTTTCAAATACTTGGGAGTTGACGTGTCAGCGGATGGATTTATGAAGGATGTGGTTAATCATTGAATTGATGAGGGAAAAAACGTGAGTGGTGCATTGAGGTATATGTGGAGACAAAAAAAAAACGTTACATATGGAGGCAAAGAAGGGAATGTATGAAAGTATAGTAGTACCAACACTCGTATATGGGTGTGAAGCTTGGGTTGTGAATGCTGCAGCGAGGAGGCGGATGGAGGCAGTGGAGATGTCCTGTCTAAGGGCAATGTGTGGTGTAAATATTATGCAGAAAATTCGGAGTGTGGAAATCAGGAGAAGGTGTGGAATTAATACAAATAATAGTCAGAGGGCTGAAGAGGGGTTGTTGAGGTGGTGGTCATTTAGAGAGAATGGATCAAAGTAGAATGACATGGAGAGCATTTCAATCTGTAGGGGGAAGGAAGGCCGGGAAGGGGTCGTCCTCGAAAAGGTTGGAAGGAAGGGGTAAAGGAGGTTTTGTGGGCGAGTGGCTTGGACTTTCAGCAGGCGTGCGTGAGCGTGTTCGATTGGAGTGAATGGAGACGAATGGTATTTGGGACTTGACGATCTGTTGGAGTGTGAACATTGTAATATTTAGTGAAGGGATTCAGGGAAACCGGTTATTTTTATATAGCCGTGCTTGAGTCCTGGAAATGGGAAGTACAATGCCTGCACTCAAAAGGAGGGGTTCGGGATATTAGCAGTTTGGAGGGATATGTTGTGTATCTTTATACGTATATGCTTCTAAACCGTTGTTCTGAGCACCTCTGGAAAAGCAGTAATTATGTGTGAGTGAGGTGAAAGAGTTAAATGATGAAAGTATTTTCTTCAGGGGATTTTCTTTCTTTTTGGGTCACCTGCCTCGGTGGGAGACGGCCGACTTGTTAATGTATATATATCGTGCCGAATAGGCAGAACTTGCGATCTTGGCTTAAATAGCAACGCTCATCTTGCCATATAGGACAAGCAAAAATTTGTGTATGCAGTAATTTCGCCAAAATCATTCTGAACCTAACGAAAAAAACATATTTCACTGTGTTTGTTTAGTATTAAATTATTGTAAACAAATCTAAAATGTATTTAGATGGGTTAGGCTAAAAGAAATTGTTTTTGTTATAATAAGGTTAGGTAAGTTTTCTAAGATTCTTTTGGTGCAAAATTATAAATTTTTTTCATCAACATTAATGAAAAAAATATATCTTTAAGCGTATAAGAGAAAATTTCAGAAAGGACTAAATTTTAAATGAGTTCTTGTTTATTGACCAGTTTTACATATTCGGCACGACATATATATATATATATGCAATAAGATCACAGTAAACAGGTAGTCCTGAGTTCATAGATGAGGAAATATCCAAAATTTATGAAATAGGTAATGATTTAAAATACCCAAGAAATGTAATTGATAAATCTTTTAAAGTTGCTAGAAATACTTTTTACAATCCAAAAAGGGACAACCAGCCTTATTCAACTAAAAATATGTTGGTTCTCCCTTACCATGAAAACTTAGTTGATATGCCTTCTCTTCTTAAGACTTTTAATATTAAAGTTGTATTCAAAAATCTTGATACAGTAAAAAAACTTTTGATAAAGAATTCCCCCCAAAATGCTGATGGATGTGTCCATAAGATTCCTTGTAAAATTTGCGATAAAGTTTATTACGGTCAAACTGGTAAAAATCTCGAACTAAGATTAAAACAACATAAATATAGCATTAGAACTGGACAAGATTCCAATGCTCTATTTATTCATGTAAGAGATTTTAACCATCCAATTGATTTTCAAAAAGTTGAGAAAGTAGTATCAAGCAAGTCCATGGTCGACAGGAATATAATTGAATCTTGTTTCATAAAAAGCAGTTTTGACAATAATATGAATATTTCCTTTGGTTTATATAAATTAGATCCATTTATAATTAATAGAATTTGGGAAGAATTTAATAATACACTGGACAAATAATAATTTTAAAAATTTTCTTGGGTAGGATAGTTTGTTGGTGGTTTTGCAAAGGACCTGTCCAGTTGGGCCGGCGCGCGTCAGGTGTTTAACCGTTGTGGGATCTGATAGTGAGGTGTTGGCCAGACCCCCTTATATACCTTCCTTGGATGCTTTACTTTCATAGTTCCTTGATAATGTGAGTAGTCACGAAAGCGCTTGGAATTTCTCTATTCTTTCAGAGTTGTTGTTTTGCATATATATATATATATATATATATATATATATATATATATATAGATATATATATATATATATATATATATATATTTTTTTTTATTATCACACCGGCCGATTCCCACCAAGGCAGGGTGGCCCGAAAAAGAAAAACTTTCACCATCATTCACTCCATCACTGTCTTGCCAGAAGGGTGCTTTACACTACAGTTTTTAAACTGCAACATTAACACCCCTCCTTCAGAGTGCAGGCACTGTACTTCCCATCTCCAGGACTCAAGTCCGGCCTGCCGGTTTCCCTGAATCCCTTCATAAATGTTACTTTGCTCACACTCCAACAGCACGTCAAGTATTAAAAACCATTTGTCTCCATTCACTCCTATCAAACACGCTCACACATGCCTGCTGGAAGTCCAAGCCCCTCGCACACAAAACCTCCTTTACCCCCTCCCTCCAACCCTTCCTAGGCCGACCCCTACCCCGCCTTCCTTCCACTACAGACTGATACACTCTTGAAGTCATTCTGTTTCGCTCCATTCTCTCTACATGTCCGAACCACCTCAACAACCCTTCCTCAGCCCTCTGGACAACAGTTTTGGTAATCCCGCACCTCCTCCTAACTTCCAAACTACGAATTCTCTGCATTATATTCACACCACACATTGCCCTCAGACATGACATCTCCACTGCCTCCAGCCTTCTCCTCGCTGCAACATTCATCACCCACGCTTCACACCCATATAAGAGCGTTGGTAAAACTATACTCTCATACATTCCCCTCTTTGCCTCCAAGGACAAAGTTCTTTGTCTCCACAGACTCCTAAGTGCACCACTCACTCTTTTTCCCTCATCAGTTCTATGATTCACCTCATCTTTCATAGACCCATCCGCTGACACGTCCACTCCCAAATATCTGAATACGTTCACCTCCTCCATACTCTCTCCCTCCAATCTGATATTCAATCTTTCATCACCTAATCTTTTTGTTATCCTCATAACCTTACTCTTTCCTGTATTCACCTTTAATTTTCTTCTTTTGCACACCCTACCAAATTCATCCACCAATCTCTGCAACTTCTCTTCAGAATCTCCCAAGAGCACAGTGTCATCAGCAAAGAGCAGCTGTGACAACTCCCACTTTGTGTGTGATTCTTTATCTTTTAACTCCACGCCTCTTGCCAAGACCCTCGCATTTACTTCTCTTACAACCCCATCTATAAATATATTAAACAACCACGGTGACATCACACATCCTTGTCTAAGGCCTACTTTTACTGGGAAAAAATTTCCCTCTTTCCTACATACTCTAACTTGAGCCTCACTATCCTCGTAAAAACTCTTCACTGCTTTCAGTAACCTACCTCCTACACCATACACTTGCAACATCTGCCACATTGCCCCCCTATCCACCCTGTCATACGCCTTTTCCAAATCCATAAATGCCACAAAGACCTCTTTAGCCTTATCTAAATACTGTTCACTTATATGTTTCACTGTAAACACCTGGTCCACACACCCCCTACCTTTCCTAAAGCCTCCTTGTTCATCTGCTATCCTATTCTCCGTCTTACTCTTAATTCTTTCAATTATAACTCTACCATACACTTTACCAGGTACACTCAACAGACTTATCCCCCTATAATTTTTGCACTCTCTTTTATCCCCTTTGCCTTTATACAAAGGAACTATGCATGCTCTCTGCCAATCCCTAGGTACCTTACCCTCTTCCATACATTTATTAAATAATTGCACCAACCACTCCAAAACTATATCCCCACCTGCTTTTAACATTTCTATCTTTATCCCATCAATCCCGGCTGCCTTACCCCCTTTCATTTTACCTACTGCCTCACGAACTTCCCCCACACTCACAACTGGCTCTTCCTCACTCCTACAAGATGTTATTCCTCCTTGCCCTATACACGAAATCACAGCTTCCCTATCTTCATCAACATTTAACAATTCCTCAAAATATTCCTTCCATCTTCCCAATACCTCTAACTCTCCATTTAATAACTCTCCTCTCCTATTTTTAACTGACAAATCCATTTGTTCTCTAGGCTTTCTTAACTTGTTAATCTCACTCCAAAACTTTTTCTTATTTTCAACAAAATTTGTTGAAAACATCTCACCCACTCTCTCATTTGCTCTCTTTTTACATTGCTTCACCACTCTCTTAACTTCTCTCTTTTTCTCCATATACTCCATATACTCGAACCTATGTTGTACTGGCCTGCTTTATGGTAATCGAGAAGCACATGACGCTGCAAATCAAAGGACCACTCAACCCTACAAGAATGGCGCAGCCAGGGTCAGCATCAATCAGCTTTTGATAACACTGAGAATAACTATCAATTTCAGTAGATGATAAAGTGGCATTATGTGATAAATCGTTTAGAAAAGAAAATCTCTCTGCTATTTCTTTGTATATCTCTCTTCGTTTTCTCATCTCAGTTTCAAGTTTATCAACAATTTTGTAAAAGATGGTGATACGAAATTATCTCCGGCATTCAGATATACTTCTGGGGCATCTCCATCATTGGGTATCTTTCTGATACATTTGCGAGTTTGAACTGCCTTGTAATCAACATCTTGTAGAATTTCCTTTGTAGCTTCCCATCTGGTGTCAGAGAGTGTTACCATAGCATGTGCCTCCCATCTGGTGTCAGAGAGTGTTACTATAGCATGTGTCACCCATCTGGTGTCAGAGAGTGTTACTATAGCATGTGTCACCCATCTGGTGTCAGAGAGTGTTACTATAGCATGTGTCACCCATCTGGTGTCAGAGAGTGTTACTATAGCATGTGTCTCCCATCTGGTGTCAGAGAGTGTTACTATAGCATGTGTCTCCCATCTGGTGTCAGAGAGTTTTACTATACCATGTGTCACCCATCTGGTGTCAGAGAGTGTTACTATACCATGTGTCTCCCATCTGGTGTCAGAGAGTGTTACTATAGCATGTGTCTCCCATCTGGTGTCAGAGAGTGTTACTATAGCATGTGTCTCCTATCTGGTGTCAGCGTGTTACCATAGCATGTGTCTCCCATCTGGTGTCAGAGAGTGTTACTATAGAATGTGTCTCCCATCTGGTGTCAGAGAGTGTTACTATAGCATGTGTCTCCTATCTGGTGTCAGAGTGTTACCATAGCATGTGTCTCCCATCTGTTGTCAGAGAGTGTTACTATAGCATGTGCCTCCCATCTGGTGTCAGAGAGTGTTACTATAGCATGTCTCCTATCTGGTGTCAGTGTTACCATAGCATGTGTCTCCCATCTGGTGTCAGTGTTACTATAGCATGTGCCTCCCATCTGGTGTCAGAGAGTGTTACCATAGCATGTGCCTCCCATCTGGTGTCAGAGAGTGTTACCATAGCATGTGCCTCCCATCTGGTGTCAGAGAGTGTTACCATAGCATCTGTCTCCCATCTGGTGTCAGAGAGTGTTACCATAGCATGTGTCTTCCATCTGGTGTCAGAGAGAGTTACCATAGCATGTGTCTCCCATCTGGTGTCAGAGAGTGTTACTATAGCATGTGTCTCCCATCTGGTGTCAGAGAGTGTTACTACAGCATGTGTCTCCCATCTGGTGTCAGAGAGTGTTACTATAGCATGTGTCTCCCATCTGGTGTCAGAGAGTGTTACCATAGCATGTGCCTCCCATCTGGTGTCAGAGAGTGTTACCATAACATGTGCCTTCCATTTGGTGTCAGAGAGTGTTACCATAGCATGTGTCTCCCATCTGGTGTAAGAGAGTGTTACCATAGCATGTGTCTCCCATCTGGTGTCAGAGAGTGTTACCATAGCATGTGCATCCCATCTGGTGTCAGAGAGTGTTACCATAACATGTGCCTTCCATCTGGTGTCAGAGAGTGTTACCATAGCATGTGCCTCCCATTTGGAGTCAGAGAGTGTTACCATAGCATGTGTCTCCCATCTGGTGTCAGTGTTACCATAGCATGTGCCGCCCATCTGGTGTCAGAGAGTGTTACCATAGCATGTGTCTCCCATCTGGTGTCAGAGAATGTTACCATAGGATGTGCCACACATCTGGTGTCAGAGAGTGTTACCATAGAATGTGTCTCCCATCTGGTGTCAGAGAGTGTTACCATAGCATATGCCTCCCATTTGGTGTCAGAGACGGTTACCATAGCATGTGTCTCCCATCTGGTGTAAGAGAGTGTTACCATAGCATGTGTCTCCCATCTGGTGTCAGAGAGTATTACCATGGCATGTGCCTCCCATCTGGTGTCAGAGAGTGTTACCATAGCATGTGTCTCCCATCTGGTGTCAGAGAGTGTTACCATAGCATGTGCATCCCATCTGGTGTCAGAGAGTATTACCATGGCATGTGCCTCCCATCTGGTGTCAGAGAGTGTTACCATAGCATGTGTCTCCCATCTGGTGTCAGAGAGTGTTACCATAGCATGTGTCTACCATCTGGTGTCAGAGAGTGTTACCATAGCATGTGCCTCCCATCTGGTGTCAGAGAGTGTTACCATAGCATGTGCCACCCATCTTGTGTCAGAGAGTGTTACCATAGCATGTGTCTCCAGTCTGGTGTCAGCGAATGTTACCATAGCAAGTGCCTCCCATCTGGTGTCAGAGAGTGTTACCATAGCATGTGTCTCCCATCTGGTGTCAGAGAGTGTTGCTATAGCATGTGCTTCCCATCTGGTGTCAGGGAGTGTTACCATAGCATGTGTCTCCCATCTTATGTCAGAAAGTGTTGCTATAACATGTGCTTCCAATCTGGTGTCAGAGAGTGTTACCATAGCATGTGCCTCCCATCTGGTGTCAAAGAGTGTTACCATAGCATACGTCTCCCATCTGGTGTCAGAGAGTGTTACCATAGCATGTGCCTCCCATTTGGTGTCAGAGAGTGTTACCATAGCATGTGCCGCCCATCTGGTGGCAGAGAGTGTTACCATAGCATGTGTCTCCCATCTGGTGTCAGAGAATGTTACCATAGGATGTGCCACACATCTGGTGTCAGAGAGTGTTACCATAGAATGTGTCTCCCCTCTGGAGTCAGAGAGTGTTACCATAGCATGTGCCTCCCATTTGGTGTCAGAGAGGGTTACCATAGCATGTGTCTCCCATCTGGTGTAAGAGAGGGTTACCATAGCATGTGTCTCCCATCTGGTGTCAGAGAGTATTACCATGACATGTGCCTCCCATCTGGTGTCAGATAGTGTTACCATAGCATGTGTCTCCCATCTGGTGTCAGAGAGTGTTACCATAGCATGTGCCTCCCATCTGGTGTCAGAGAGTATTACCATGGCATGTGCCTCCCATCTGGTGTCAAAGAGTGTTACCATAGCATGTGTCTCCCATCTGGTGTCAGAGAGTGTTACCATAGCATGTGTCTCCCATCTGGTGTCAGAGAGTGTTACCATAGCATGTGCCTCCCATCTGGTGTCAGAGAGTGTTACCATAGCATGTGCCACCCATCTTGTGTCAGAGAGTGTTACCATAGCATGTGTCTCCAGCCAGGTGTCAGCGAATGTTACCATAGCATGTGCCTCCCATCTGGGGTCAGAGAGTGTTACCATAGCATGTGTCTCCCATCTGGTGTCAGAGAGTGTTGCTATAGCATGTGCTTCCCATCTGGTGTCAGAGAGTGTTACCATAGCATGTGCCTCCCATCTGGTGTCAGAGAGTGTTACCATAGCATACGTCTCCCATCTTGTGTCAGAGAGTGTTACCATAGCATGTGCCTCCCATCTGGTGTCAGAGAGTTTTACCATAGCATGTGCCTCCCATCTGGTGTCAGAGAGTGTTACCATAGCATGTGCCACCCATCTGGTGTCAGAAAGTGTTACCATAGCATGTCCCTCCCATCTGGTGCCAGAGAGTGTTACCATAGCATGTGCCTCCCATCTGGTGTCAGAGAGTGTTACCATAGCATGTGCCTCCCATCTGGTGTCAGAGAGTGTTACCATAGCATGTGCCTCCCATCTGGTGTCGGAGTGTGTTACCATAGCATGTGCTTCCCATCTGGTGCCAGAGAGTGTTACCATAGCATGTGCCTCCCATCTGGTGTCAGAGAGTGTTACCATAGCATGTGCCTCCCATCTGGTGTCGGAGTGTGTTACCATAGCATGTGCCTCCCATCTCGTGCCAGAGAGTGTTACCATAGCATGTACCTCCCATCTGGTGTCAGAGAGTGTTACCATAGCATGTGCCTCCCATCTGGTGCCAGAGAGTGTTACCATAGCATGTGCCACCCATCTGGTGCCACAGAGGTATTAGTATTTTAAGACACTTTTATTTCCCATACAACCTCTAATAATTTTCCACCGGCTGATTGAGGCTGGAAAAAAGTATAGATAAAAAATTAACCACCTCTTGACAGCAGTCAACAGCACTTCTGCTTACCAGATTTTGTGAATATATATATATATATATATATATATATATATATATATATATATATATATATATATATATATATATATATATATATACATATATATATATATATATATATATATATATATATATATATATATATATATTTATATATATATGTATATATATATATATATATATATATATATATATATATGTATATATATATATATATATATATATATATATATTTATATATATATATATATATATATATATATATATATATATATATATATATATATATATATATATATATATATATATATATTCACAAAATCTGGTAAGCAGAAGTGCTGTTGACTGCTGTCAAGAGGTGGTTAATTTTTTATCTATACTTTATATATATATATATATATATATATATACTAACATATATATATATATATATATATATATATATATATATATATATATATATATATATACTACTATATATATATATATATATATATATATATATATATATATATATATATATATATATAAAAATATATATATATATATATATATATATATATATATATATATAAATAAGTAGTAGGTTGGTAGACAGCAACCACCCAGGGAGGTACTACTTTCCTGCCAAGCGAGTGTAAAACGAAAGCCTGTAATTATTTTACATGATGGTAGGATTGCTGGTGTCCATTTTTTTTGTCTCATAAACATGCAAGGTTTCAGGTACGTCTTGCTACTTCTACTTACACTTAGGTCACACTACACATACATGTACAAGCATATATATACACACCCCTCTGGGTTTTCTTCTATTTTCTTACTAGTTCTTGTTCTTTTTTATTTCATCTTATCTCCATGGGGAAGTGGGACAGAATTCTTCCTCCGTAAGCTATGCGTGTTGTAAGAGGCGACTAAAATGCCAGGAGCAAGGGGCTAGTAACCCCTTCTCCTGTATAAATTACTGAATTTAAAAAGAGAAACTTTTGTTTTTCTTTTTGGGCAGGGTGACCCAAAAAGAAAGAAAATCACCAAAAAGAAAATACTTTCATCATCATTCAACACTTTCACCTCACTCACACATAATCACTATTTTTGCAGAGGTGCTCAGAACACAACAGTTTAGAAGCAAATACTTATAAAGATACACAGCATATCCCTCCAAACTGCTAATATCCCGAACCCCTCCTTTAAAGTGCAGGCATTGTACTTCCCATTTCCAGTTCTCAAGCACGGCTTTATAAAAATAACTGGTTTCCCTGAATCCCTTCACTAAATATTACAATGCTCACACTCCAACAGATCGTCAGGTCCAAATACCATTCGTCTCCATTCACTTCTATCGAACGTGCTCATGCATGCCTGCTGGAAGTCCAAGCCACTCGCCCACAAATCCTCCCTTACCCCTTCCTTTTTGAGGACGACCCCTACCCCGCCTTCCTTCCCATACAGATTTAAATGCTCTCCATGTCATTCTACTTTGTTCCATTCTCTCTAAATGGCCAAACCACCTCAACAACCCCTGTTCAGCCCTCTGACTAATACTTTTATTAACTCCACACCTCCTAAATTCCACACTCCGAATTTTCTGCATAATATTTACACAACACATTGCCCTTTGACAGGACATCTCCACTGCCTCCAACCGCCTCCTCGCTGCAGCATTCACAACCCAAGCTTTACACCCATATAAGAGTGTTGGTACTACTATACTTTCATACTTTCCCTTCTTTGCTTCCAAGGATAACATTTTTTGTCTCCACATATACCTCATTGCACCACTCACCTTTTTTCCCTCATCAGTTCTATGATTAACCTCATCCTTCATAAATCCATCTGCCGACACGTCAACTCCCGAGTATCTGAAAACATTCACTTCTTACATACTCCTCCTCCCCAGTTTGATATCCATTTTTTCTTTATCTAAATCATTTGATACCCTCATCCCCTTACTCCTTTCTAAGTTCACTTTCAACTTTCTACCTTTACACACACTCCCAAACTAATCCACTAACCTTTGCAATTTTTCTGTAGAATCTGCCATAAGCAGAGTATCATCAGCAAAAAGCAACTGTGTCAATTCCCGTTTTGTATTTAGTTCCCCATAATTTAATCCTACACTTCTCCCGAACACCCTAGCATTTACTTCTTTAACAACCCCATCTATTAATACATTGAACAACCATGGTGACATTACTCATCCTTGTCTAAGACCTACTTTTACTGGGAAGTAGTCTCCCTCTCTTCTACACACCCTAACTTGAGCCTCACTATCCTCATAAAAACTCTTTACAGCATTTAGTAACTTACCACCTATTCCATATACTTGCAACATCTGCCACATTGCTCCCCTATCCACTGTATCATAGGCCTTTTCTAAATCCATAAATGCAATAAAAACTTCCCTACCTTTATCTAAGTACTGTTCACACATATATGCTTCACTCTGAAACCTCCTTGCTCATTTGCAATCCTTCATACTGTCTTACCTCTAATTCTTTCAATTATAACCCTACCATACACTTTTCCTAGCATACTCAGTAAACTTATTCCTCTATAATTTTTACAATCTCTTTTGTCCCCCTTCCCTTTATATAAAGATGCTATACATGCTCTCCGCCAATCCCTAGGTACCTTCCCCTCTTTCACACATTTATTAAACAAAAGTACCAACCACTCCAACACTATATCCCCCCCTGCTTTTAACATTTCTGTCATGATCCCGTCAGTTCCAGCTGCTTTACCCTTTCATTCTAAGTAATGCCTCATGCACCTCCCCCACACTCACATCCTGTTCTTCTTCACTCCTAAAATATGGTATACCTCCCTGGCCAGTGCATGAAATTACCACTTCACTTTCTTTGTCGACATTTAAAAGTTCCTCAAAATATTCTCGCCATCTACCCAAAACCTCCATCTCCTCATCTACTAACTCCCCTACTCTGTTTTTAACTGACAAATCCATTAGTTCTCTAGGCTTTCTTAACTTGTATAACTCACTCAAAAATTTTTCTTATTTTCATTAAAATTTTTTTGACAGTGCCTCTCCCACTCTATCATCTGCTCTCCTTTTGCACTCTCTCACCACTCTCTTCACCTTGCTTTTACTCTCCATATACCCTACTCTTCTTATAATACTTCAGCTTTGTAAAAACCTCTCATAAGCTAACTTTTTCTTTTTTATCACACCCTTTCCTTCATCATTCCACCAATCACTCCTCTTTCCTCCTGCACCCACCCTCCTATAGCCACAAACTTCTGCACCACATTCTAATACTGCAATTTTAAAATTATTCCAACCCTCTTCAACCCCCCCCCCCACTACTCATACTTTGCACTAGCCCACCTTTCTGCCAATAGTTGCTTATATCTCACCCGAACTTCCTCCTCCCTTAGTTTATACACTTTCACCTCCCTCTTGCTTGTTGTTGCCATTTTCCTCTTTTCCCGTCTACCTCTTACTCTAACTGTAGCTACAACTAGATAATGATCCGATATATCAGTTGCCCCTCTATAAACCTGTACATCCTGGAACCTACCCATCAACCTTTTATCCACCAATACATAATCTAACAAACTACTTCCATTACGTGCTATATCATACCTTGTATATTTTTTCATTCTCTTCTTCATAAAATATGTATTACTTATTACCAAACCTCTTCCTCCACATAGCTCAATTAAAGGCTCCCCATTTTCATTTACCCTTGGCACCCCAAATTTACTTACTACTCCCTCCACAACAATTTTACCCACTATAACATTAAAATCCCCTCCACAAGTACTCTCACACTTGGTTCAAAGCTCCCCACGCATTCACTCAACATTTCCCAAAATCTCTCCTTCTCCTCTACACTTCCTTCTTCTCCAGGTGCATATACGCTTACTATATCCCACTTTTCATATCCAACCTTTATTTTACTCCACATAATCTTTGAATTAATACATTTATAGACCCTGTTTTCCTGCCATAACTTATCCTTCATCATTATTGGTACTCCTTCTTTAGCTCTAACTCTATTTGAAACCCCTGACCTAAACCCAATAATTCCTCTCCACTGAAACTCTCCCACCCCCTTCAGCTTTGTTTCACTTAAAGCCAGGACATCCAGCTTCTTCTCATTCATAACATCCACAATCATCTCTTTCTTATCATTCGCACAACATCCACGCACATTCAGACATCCCACTTTGACAATTTTCTTCTTATTATTCTTTTTAGTAATTATTACAGGAAAAGGGGTTACTAACCATTGTTCCCGGCATTTTAGTTGACTGCTACAACACGCATGGCTTACGGAGGAAAGATTCTTTTTCCACTTCCCCATGGATATAAAAGGAAAAGTAATAATACCAAGAACTATTAAGAAAAAATCAAAGAAAATTCAGATGAGTGTGTATAAATAAACATGTACATGTATGTGTAGTGTGACCTAAGTGTAAGTAGAAGTAGCAAGACGTACCTGTAATCTTGCATATTTATAAGACAGACAAAAGACACCAGCAATCCTACCATCATGTAAAACAATTACAGGCTTTCGTTTTACACTCACTTGGCAGGACGGTAGCACCTCCCTGGGTGGTTGCTGTCTACCAACCTACTACCATTATATATGTATCAAACTTAATTGTTTGTATTTTATTTCTGCATCCTTTATAACTCCCAGACATGTTAGCAGCGTTGTCGTAAGATTAACCTCTGCATTTTGAAAAATTTTGCTTACAAACTTCACATAAGTACTGTAACACCAGTACGGCTTTTCATTTCCTGAAAGGTTATAAAGCATTCAATAGGCTGTGCATCTCTTAAATACTTAAGTACAACACTTAAATGATTGATATGTGATAGATTTGATGCTGAATCAGCTGAGAAACTTAAATAACCAGAAGATTTTTTTCGGTCAACAAAGAGAGAATTGACTTTTTGAACCATTCATTGAATGTGTTCTTCACAGGTGGTTTTGAACAGCTAAAGAGTATTCTGAAATGTGACTTGCTAAAAATGGATCAAACTGTATAATGAGCTTAATCAGCCTTAACACATTTTCCATTCAGCAATGATACAAATCTTTCCTCTGTTCCTGGAAAAGCCAAATCACGTACAGCTGGCATGCGACTAACATCTAGGACACGCCTCAAGACATGTTCCCAGTAATAACAGCTATGTCACGCCTCAAGACATGTTCCCAGTAATAACAGCTATGTCACACCTCAAGACATGTTCCCAGTAATAGCAGCTATGTCACGCCTCAAGACATGTTCCCAGTAATAGCAGCTATGTCACGCCTCAAGACATGTTCCCAGTAATAACAGCTATGTCACGCCTCAAGACATGTTCCCAGCAATAACAGCTATGTCACGCCTCAAGACATGTTCCCAGTAATAACAGCTATGTCACGCCTCAAGACATGTTCCCAGTAATAACAGCTATGTCACGCCTCAAGACATGTTCCCAGTAATAACAGCTATATCACGCCTCAAGGCATGTTCCCAGTAATAACAGCTATGTCACGCCTCAAGACATGTTCCCAGTAATAACAGCTATGTCACGCCTCAAGACATGTTCCCAGTAATAACAGCTATATCACGCCTCAAGGCATGTTCCCAGTAATAACAGCTATGTCACGCCTCAAGGCATGTTCCCAGTAACAACAGCTATGTCACGCCTCAAGACATGTTCCCAGTAATAACAGCTATGTCACGCCTCAAGACATGTTCCCAGTAATAACAGTTATGTCACGCCTCAAGACATGTTCCCAGTAATAACAGTTATGTCACGCCTCAAGACATTTTTTTGTTTTATTTTATTATCACACTGGCCGATTCCCACCAAGGCAGGGTGGCCCGAAAAAGAAAATCTTTCACCATCATTCACTCCATCACTGTCTTGCCAGAAGGGTGCTTTACACTACAGTTTTTAAACTGCAACATTAACACCCCTCCTTCAGAGTGCAGGCACTGTACTTCCCATCTCCAGGACTCAAGTCCGGCCTGTCGGTTTCCCTGAACCCCTTCATAAATGTTACTTTGCACACACTCCAACAGCACGTCAAGTATTAAAAACCATTTGTCTCCATTCACTCCTATCAAACACGCTCACGCATGCCTGCTGGAAGTCCAAGCCCCTCGCACACAAAACCTCCTTTACCCCGTCCCTCCAACCTTTCCTAGGCCGACCCATACCCCGCCTTCCTTCCACTACAGACTGATACACTCTTGAAGTCACTCTGTTTCGCTCCATTTTCTCTACATGTCCGAACCACCTCAACAACCCTTCCTCAGCCCTCTGGACAACAGTTTTGGTAATCCCGCACCTCCTCTTAACTTCCTATCTACGAATTCTCTGCATTATATTTACACCACACATTGCCCTCAGACATGACATCTCCACTGCCTCCAGCCTTCTCCTCGCTGCAACATTCATCACCCATGCTTCACACCCATATAAGAGCGTTGGTAAAACTATACTCTCATACATTCCCCTCTTTGCCTCCAAGGACAAAGTTCTTTGTCTCCACAGACTCCTAAGTGCACCACTCACTCTTTTTCCCTCATCAATTCTATGATTCACCTCATCTTTCATAGACCCATCCGCTGACACGTCCACTCCCAAATATCTGAATACATTCACTCCAATCTGATATCCAATCTTTCATCACCTAATCTTTTTGTTATCCTCATAACCTTACTCTTTCCTGTATTCACTTTTAATTTTCATCTTTTGCACACCCTACCAAATTCATCCACCAATCTCTGCAACTTCTCTTCAGAAATCTCCCAAGAGCACAGTGTCATCAGCAAAGAGCAACTGTGACAACTCCCACTTGATGTGTGATTCTTTATTTTTTAACTCCACGCCTCTTGCCAAGACCCTCGCATTTACTTCTCTTACAACCCCATTTATAAATACATTAAACAACCACGGTGACATCACACATCCTTGTCTAAGGCCTACTTTTACTGGGAAATAATTTCCCTCTTTCCTACATACTCTAACTTGAGCCTCACTATCCTCGTAAAAACTCTTCACTGCTTTCAGTAACCTACCTCCTACACCATACACCTGCAACATCTGCCACATTGCCCCCCCCCTATCCACCCTGTTATACGCCTTTTCCAAATCCATAAATGCCACAAAGACCTCCTTAGCCTTATCTAAATACTGTTCACTTATATGTTCCCAGTAATAACAGCTATGTCACGCCTCAAGACATGTTCCCAGTAATAACAGCTATGTCACGCCTCAAGGCATGTTCCCAGTAATAACAGCTACGTCACGCCTCAGGGCATGTTCCCAGTAATAACAGCTATGTCTCGCCTCAAGGTATGTTCCCAGTAATAACAGCTATGTCACGCCTCAAGACATGTTCCCAGTAATAACAGCTATGTCTCGCCTCAAGGTATGTTCCCAGTAATAACAGGTATGTCACGCCTCAAGGCATGTTCCCAGTAATAACAGCTATGTCACGCCTCAAGGCATGTTCCCAATAATAACAGCTACGTCACGCCTCAAGGCATGTTCCCAGTAATAACAGCTATGTCACGCCTCAAGGCATGTTCCCAGTAATAACAGCTATGTCACGCCTCAAGGCATGTTCCCAGTAATAACAGCTATGTCACGCCTCAAGGCATGTTCCCAGTAATAACAGCTATGTCACGCCTCAAGTCATGTTCCCAGTAATAACAGCCATGTCATGCCTCAAGACATGTTCCCAGTAATAACAGCTACGTCACGCCTCAAGACATGCTCCCAGTAATAACAGCTATGTCACGCCTCAATGTCACGCCTCAAGACATGCTCCCAGTAATAACAGCTATGTCACGCCTCAAGGCATGTTCCCAGTAATAACACTCTTCCTGAATTTGTTTTTGCCTTCCCAGCACCTTGTCTGCGGGTTACGTATGTTACCACAGAGCTTCAATGAGTAGTGCTTTTTTCATGATAATCAAATACAATTATATTTGTTAAAAAATAAAGGCACAATTCCGTGACTGGAGCAATATGTGCGGATTATTTGTGTACAATAGTATTTCTCTAGTTTATAACTAAACATTAAACTGATCCTCTTGATGGTGAATACAATAGCATATCTCTCTTGTATTTCTCTCCATTTGCTTTTGTCCCAACGAAAAGTTTTTTTGAAGAGTATGTTGAAGGTTTGCCATACTGAAATGTTTGTTAGACTTGTCAAATGTCCACTGTGGTGTTGACAGTCGCTGAGTCCACAAATATTCCAATAATCCACATCATCAACAGAGAAATCAAGCCACAACCCAGGAACTTTTACTATATTTACTTCATCTCACCATCATCACTATGGTTCACTAAACTTTCATTTTCAGCAATTATTTCAACACCAGCATGTCTTGTAAAGCAACTTTGATGAACGTTTACAGCAGAGGTATCAAGAAAATTTACAGGCAAAATGAGATCAGTAACGAGACAAATGCTGGATGAACCTGCCTGTACACCTCGCTGATTCCATCCTCGTCATATTTTGATTATGAAGTGATCAAAATGGTATTTGTGTCCACTCCTGATTGTGGAGATTGATTCTGATCCTGAATCAGTATATCATCTTGTGTCTTGGACACTAAATCCAGTCTTCCCTTGTTTCTTTTTTGATAGTTTTTCGCTTATTTGCACCAGTTAACTGAATACGTTTTATCTTGGGTCTTAGGGTCTGTAAAATACAGAAATAAAGAGAATATATTGTTTGTATATTATGTATCGATCACATCTACACATATCACAGGCAGAACCAAGATATCAAGAATTTAATAACTAGCTTGCAGATAAATCTTTGTTTTTCGTGCACAAGAAAAGCTATCTCCAAAATTCTCACGAAGACCATTTTAAACACCGATTTGGAAAGGCTGTACTGAGTTCCGGTGCACTCTCAGTGGACCACTGAACATGACAGCCGACATGACCAAGAGATGAACGATCACGTGAGCCTCGGAGAACAGTGTGGCAGTTTACCAGTTATCAGAGTCTAATTTTGTTGTAGTCCCAAGGTTAATGTATATCATTAACCTCTATTATTACTATTTTATTATTATTATTATTATTATTATTATTATTATTATTATTATTATTATTATTATTATTATTACTGTATGTATATGTAATTTCTTCATTTATTGCGGATCATTTCTTTTGGAATCTGGATCAGCCGCACCATTTGCAGTTTTGCATCATTTGGTTCACGGATTCGGGCAATGGAAAAATTCTGTAGTGCCCCCCTTCCCTTGATGCCCAAAGCATGTGGTCATTTTCCTTACTGGTTAATCCAGGCCTGCAGAGAGGGTGCTGATGGCTGGGAAGGAGACAGGTGCCCTGCAGAGGCGTTATCAGACCATAGAGAGATCCAGGAAATGCTAAGGAAAGCAGCAATGGAGATACTTAAATCGGATCATGAGACACGAAGGGAAATACAATGGGAGGATGAAAAGGAAAGGTCAATCTTTGTTCATAGGCCCCTCAAGAAAGGTTCCTTGATACTGGCGAGGGGCTCTTGATCTAGAGAATTGGATCTGTGCTCCGGTTCCCTGAATTGAGCCTGAATATCTTCCATCCTCCCCTTTATGTGCGCTGTATAATCCTACGGGTTTAGCGCTCCCCATGATTTTAAAAACAATAATTTGTTCATAGGCTGTGTGAGGCTGAAAGAACAACTTATGAAGACGATGGAGAAGAAAAAGGGATTGAAAATATCATGAAAGAGATAGGAGAGGAAGACACAACCCAGCTGACAAGTCAAATGATGAGACAAGTCCAATGATGAAACAGTCCAATCAAATTGATTTTCAAGTGAGAAATGGTGCAAAACAGGATCCTGCAGAAGAAAGCATGACTAAGGGGTACATCAGATAACCAGCAGGTGTATGTCGACTGTGACAGAACATGAGAAGAAAAACAGAAACTGAGAGAAATGATGCAAGGGGAAGGAAAAAAGAGTCAAGTATGCAGATGGGCAGGGAAATCCCAGACTCGGGAGGAAGAACAAACACAATCTCTCTCAGTACTACCCACAGAAGATCCCTAACTCAGACAACCCCACTGTCAACAAGCAAATTAACCCAAAGCAACCCATACTCTATACCCCAGCCCCATCCTCTTTAGTATCCTGCCAGATCTCCCACTCCTCCAACCCCCATAAGCCTCCCAGACTACAGTATTAGAAAAGAAGCAGAAGGTATGGTACACCAACACAGAATAACAAATAAATGTGAAGAGTGGCATGAAAGAATCATGGAGGCATTCCTAGACATCATAATACTCACGAAAACGAAGCTCACAGGCATCATAACAGATGTAATCTTTCTCTCTGGATATCTGATCCTGAGGAGAGACAGAGGAAGCAGATGGAAGAAGTTGCACTGCTCATCAAAAACCAATAGGGATTTGAGGAAATGGAAGGAATAGATTTGAAGCAAGGGACTACATAGTAGAACACTTCAGACTGGGGGTCCCAAGGTAGTGATTATAGTGATGTGTAACCTGCTACATAACAGCAGGAGGTCAAGAAAAGAATATGATGAGAGCAACAGAGCAATGGTGGACACAACCATCATTACACAAAACCATAGCCCACAATACAGAAGGAGTGAATGAAGCCTTCTTCAGGGGAAAATGTTGGTATCCTGGAAACAGATAGTAGTGGCTTTGGCTTGGCTAATAAGACTGTAGTGCAATCCTAGAAACTATACAAATTGAGAACACATCTACGACAAATAATGTCCAACCAAACCAAAATGGTGCAAATTCTATGCTTGGGACATCTGTAAGTATTGAATATCAGTATAAAAACATATGGAACATTCAACTTTGAGCATCCCAAGTAATGTTTCGACCACCTGTCTAAAGGAGTGTGTTGTTCTTCCTCCTGCAGATTCTTTCACCCGGAAATGTGCCACTCGTCACTCCTCTAAAAACAATGTTGTACAAGAATGATATGCAATACCGACAAGGTGATAGTTAGACTCATGTGCAACATGTGCCGCTGCCATTACTACTGCTGCCGCTGCTACTGCTACTACTACTACTACCTCTGCTACTACTACTACCACCACCACCACTACCTCTTCGTGCCTATATATACCCCTTCCTGCTCTACTTCTCGTTAGTGTGACTTTGTAAATGGTCCAAGTCGGACCGAAACATAGTCGTAAGCTCCTCTCTTCTATGTGCGGGTTATTTGTGTACCTGGGTATCTATTGTAGACGTTTCGCCATCCAGATTCTAGGACATAATTTCAAGACAGTAGAACTATATACAGAAGATGAGGTAATCAGTCCCTCAGCCTTAGAGTTGGTGTGGAGAGCACTGTAGTCATAAAGATTCTGGAGCATAGGCAAGGCGGCAGGCGCTTATATATTAACGCCAGGTGGAAAGGGACGAGGGTATAGTCACTGGTAGGCGGAATTCCCCAGTGGAAGTAGGTCAAACACAAAGAGTGGCTTAGTTGTAGTATTGGGTTATGTACATGTTCTCAGAATCAAGATTCCATGATGTTGCAATGTCTGACAATTTGTACAAGAATGGTAATCAATACCGACAAGATATTTAGACACATATGCAACATCTACAATAAAGATAGCCAGATGTTGGATATCATCTTGTCGGAATTGCATGCCATTCTTGTACAACTTGTCAGACACTGCAACATCATGGAATCTTGATTCTGAGGACATGTGCATAACCCACTGCTACAACTAACCCATCTCTTTGGGTCTGACCTACTTCCACTGAGGAATCCCACCTACCAGTGACTATGCCGAGGCAGAGGCACTGTGTGTACCACTAACATCAACCTTCAACATATCTATCGTAACAGGGCCACTACCTGAAATGTGGAAAATGGCAAATGTAGTCCCAGCCTTTAAGAAAGGAGACGGGCAAGTAGCATTAATCTACAGACCAGCATCACTGACATGCATAGTATGCAAAGTCATGGAAAGGCTTATCAGGAGAAGAGTGGTGGAGCACCGAGAAAGAAATGAGATATATACGATAATCAACATGGGTTCAGGGAGTGAAGCTTTTGCGTCACAAACGTACTGGAGTTTTACAACAATGTGACAAAACTAAGAAGGGAGAGAGAGAGGGATGGGTGGATTGCATTTTCTTGAACTACAAAAAGGTATTTGACACAAGTCCGCACAAGAGATTAGTGCAAAAACTACAGGAGCTGGCACGAATAATAGAAAAGGCACTGCAGCGCCTAAGAGAATACCTGACAGGAACGAAAGAACGAGTGATGGTACGTGACGAGGTGTCAGAGTGGGCGCCTGTGACGAGCAAAGTTTCACAAGGGTCAGTCCTAGGTCCAGTGCTGTTTCTGGTATATGTGAATGACATGACGGAAGGGATAGATTCAGCGGTGTCCTTGTTTGAAGACGATGTGAAGCTAATGCGAAGAATTCAAGTAGACGAGGATCAGGTGGGACTACAAAGGGACCTGGACAGTTTTCAAGCCTGGTCCAACAACTATCTCCTTGAGTTTAACTCCACCAAATGCAAAGTCATAAAGAATGGGGTTGGTAAAAAAAGACCATAGGTGGCCAAACATTGCAAACCTCACTCTATTAATAAGATCTTGGGATGAGTAAAATACTGAGCAGTTCTCCTGATTCAAATATCAACCAAATAAATGCAGCAGCAAATGGGCGCCTGGCAAACCTAAGAATAGCATTTCGACAATTGAGTAAGGAATCATTCAAGACTCTGTATACGTTGTATGTCAGGCTCATATTGGAGTATGCAGCACCAGCATGGAACCCATACCTGGTCAAGTACGTCAAGAAATTAGAAAAGTACAAAGATTTGCAACAAGACTAGTCCCAGAGCTAAGGGAGTAAGTCGTACGAGGAGAGGATAAAGGAAATCAACCTGACGACACTGGAGGAGAGGAGAGATAGGGGTACATGATAACATACAAAATACTGAGAGAAATTGAGAGGGTGCATATTTGACAGGATGTTTAAGAGACAGGACACAGCAACACGAGACAGGACACAGCAACAAGAGACAGGACACAGCAACACGAGACAGGACACAGCAACACGAGACAGGACACAGCAACACGAGACAGGACACAGCAACAAGAGACAGGACACAGCAACACGAGACAGGACACAGCAACACGAGACAGGACACAGCAACAAGAGACAGGACACAGCAACACGAGACAGGTCACAGCAACACGAGACAGGACACAGCAACAAGAGACAGGACACGGCAACAAGAGACAGGACACAGCAACAAGAGACAAGACACAGCAACAAGAGACAGGACACAGCAACACGAGACAGGACACAGCAACAAGAGACAGGACACAGCAACACGAGACAGGACACAGCAACAAGAGACATGACACAGCAACAAGAGACAGGACACAGCAACAAGAGACAGGACACAGCAACACGAGACAGGACACAGCAACAAGAGACAGAACACAGCAACAAGAGACAGGACACAGCAACAAGAGACAGGACACAGCAACAAGAGACAGGACACAGCAACAAGAGACAGGCCACAGCAACAAGAGACAGGACACAGCAACACGAGACAGGACACAGCAACAAGAGACAGGACACAGCAACAAGAGACAGGACACAGCAACAAGAGACAGGACACAGCAACAAGAGACAGGACACAGCAACAAGAGACAGGACACAGCAACAAGAGACAGGACACAGCAACAAGAGACAGGACACAGCAACAAGAGACAGGACACAGCAACACGAGACAGGACACAGCAACACGAGACAGGACACAGCAATAAGAGACAGGACACAGCAACAAGAGACAGGACACAGCAACAAGGGGTCATAACTGAAAGTTGAAAACTCAGATGAATTACCGAATTTTTTTATTAATACATCGGCCGTCTCCCACCTTGGCAGGGTAACCCGAAAAAGAAAATCTTTCATCATCACTGTCCATCACTGTCTTCCCAGAGGCGCGCTCACACTGCAGTTATAAAATTGCAACATTAACACCCCTCCTTCAAAGTGCAGACACTGTACTTCCCATCTCCAGGACTCAAGTCCCACTTTCCGGTTTCCTGAATCCCTCCATAAATGAAACCTTGCAAACACTCCAACAGCACATCAAGTTCTAAAACGCCATTTGTCTCTACTCACTCTTGTATAACACGCTCACGCATGTTTGCTGGAAGTCCAAGCCCCTCACACTCAAACAGTCTGGAGAGTGATGTAGTGGAGGCAGGATGCATACATAGCTTTAAGAAGAGATACGACAAAGCTCATGGAGCAGGAAGAGAGTGGACCTAATAACGATCAGCGCAGAGGCGTGATCAGGAGCTGTGACTCGACCCCTGCAGCATCAAATAGGTAAGTACACACACATAGTGAGTAAAATTAGGGTATTCTTCCAGAATGGTTTGTAGTGTACAAATGTGGAAAAAAAAGGAACTGTTCAACTGTCTCCCAGTATACATAAGGGGGATTACCAATAACTAATATTTTTAATTTATCTCTTCAAACAGGTGCAGTGTCTGATATGTGGAAGATGGCTAATGTAATTCCTATTTTTAAAACAGGGGACAAGTCGTTACCGTCAAATTACCGCCCAATAAGCCTGACCTCAATTGTAGGCAAATTACTAGAGTCAATTATAGCTGAGATTATAAGAAGCCATCTCGATAAGCATAGCTTGATTAATGATACTCAGCATGGATTCACAAGAGGCCGGTCTTGTCTAACTAATTTATTAACTTTCTTCAGTAAAGCTTTTGAGGCTGTTGACCACGATAAAGAATTTGATACTATTTACTTAGATTTTAGTAAGGCATTTGATAGAGTTCCGCACCAAAGACTGTTGAAGAAAGTAGCAGCTCATGGCATTGGGGGAAGGGTGCTCTCGTGGATCGAATCATGGCTCACAGACAGGAAGCAAAGAGTGTCCATAAATGGGGTTAAATCCGAGTGGGAATCAGTAACAAGTGGCGTTCCACAGGGATCAGTCTTGGGCCCGTTGTTGTTTATATATATCAATGATCTTGATGAAGGAATTACTAGTGATATGAGCAAATTCGCCGATGACACGAAGATAGGTAGGATAATTGATTCAAACGTAGATGTTAGGGAACTTCAGGAGGATTTAGACAAACTCTACTCTTGGTCAGAAAAGTGGCAGATGCAGTTCAATGTAGATAAATGCAAGGTTCTGAAGCTCGGGAGTGTCCATAACCCTAGCACTTATAAGTTAAATAATGTAGAACTTATCCATACAGATTGCGAAAAGGACTTGGGGGTTATGGTAAGCAGCAACCTTAAACCAAGACAGCAATGCCTAAGCGTACGTAATAAGGCAAATAGATTACTGGGATTTATATCAAGAAGTGTAAGCAACAGAAGTCCAGAGGTCATACTGCAGCTTTATACATCATTAGTAAGGCCTCACCTAGATTATGCAGCTCAATTCTGGTCGCCATATTACAGAATGGACATAAATTCGTTAGAAAACATTCAGCGTAGGATGACTAAATTAATACATAGCATTAGAAATCTTCCTTATGAAGAAAGATTGAAGACTCTTAAGTTACATTCACTTGTTAGACGAAGAATGAGGGGAGACCTGATCGAAGTGTATAAGTGGAAGATAGGTATTAATAAAGGGGATATTAACAAGGTCTTGAGGATATCTCTCCAAGAGAGAACCCGCAGTAATGGATTTAAATTAGATAAGTTTAGATTTAGAAAGGACTTAGGAAAGTATTGGTTTGGAAATAGGGTAGTAGATGAGTGGAACAGTCTACCTAGTTGGGTTATTGAGGCTAGGACTTTGGGTAGTTTCAAATTTAGGTTGGATAAATACATGAGTGGGATGGGTTGGATTTGAGTGGGACTTGCACATCAGAGCTTATTTCTTGGGTAGCATTGAAAATTGGGTAGGTCAAATGTTTGTTAGTGGGATGAATTGTAAAGGACCTGCCTAGTATGGGCCAACAGGCCTGCTGCAGTGTTCCTCCTTTCTTATGTTCTTATGTTCTTATGTACCCCTGGCTGTCTTTTAACAAGGCACTGGACAGTCAGCTTGCGTGCGGCCAGCAGTAACAGCCTGGTTGATCAGACACTGATCCACCATGAGGCCTGGTCTCAGACCGAGCCTCGGGGGCGTTAACCCCCCGAAAACATCTCCAGGTAAACTCCAGGTAAACTTCAGATAAACTCCAGGTAAACTCCAGGTAAACTCCAGGTAATTTCCAGGTTACAAGTGTCTTATTCATCAAGTTGGTGGTATTTAATACTATGTTTGATGACAATACTTACATTGTTGTTGTAGTTGAAGAGGCCGTGTTTCTGGGGCACTGTGAAGTAGTTCCAGTCTGACTCACTCTGCATCAGGAACGCATTCATCCCAGGGATCTGAGACTCGGGGGGCGGCGGCCCCCCTGACTCCAGCACCAGCACCTTCCACTCCCTCACCTCAGCCAGCCTGGACGCCACGGCACTCCCGGCTGACCCTGACCCCACTGAAGAACAAGGTCAACCTGTAACATTACTACTGAAGAACAAGGTCAAGCTGTAACATTACTGAAGAACAAGGTCAACCTGTAACATTACTGAAGAACAAGGTCAAGCTGTAACATTACTGAAGAACAAGGTCAAGCTGTAACATTACTACTGAAGAACAAGGTCAACCTGTAACATCACTACTGAAGAACAAGGTCAAGCTGTAACATTACTACTGAAGAACAAGGTCAAGCTGAACATTACTACTGAAGAACAAGGTCAAGCTGTAACATCACTACTGAAGAACAAGGTCAAGCTGTAACATTACTACTGAAGAACAAGGTCAACCTGTAACATCACTACTGAAGAACAAGGTCAACCTGTAACATTACTACTGAAGAACAAGGTCAAGCTGTAACATTACTGAAGAACAAGGTCAAGTTGTAACATTACTGAAGAACAAGGTCAAGCTGAAACATTACTGAAGAACAAGGTCAAGCTTTAACATTACTGAAGAACAAGGTCAACCTGTAACATCACTACTGAAGAACAAGGTCAAGCTGTAACATTACTACTGAAGAACAAGGTCAAGCTGAACATTACTACTGAAGAACAAGGTCAAGCTGTAACATCACTACTGAAGAACAAGGTCAAGCTGTAACATTACTACTGAAGAACAAGGTCAACCTGTAACATCACTACTGAAGAACAAGGTCAACCTGTAACATTACTACTGAAGAACAAGGTCAAGCTGTAACATTACTGAAGAACAAGGTCAAGTTGTAACATTACTGAAGAACAAGGTCAAGCTGAAACATTACTGAAGAACAAGGTCAAGCTTTAACATTACTGAAGAACAAGGTCAACCTGTAACATTACTGAAGAACAAGGTCAAGCTGTAACATTACTGAAGAACAAGGTCAACCTGTAACATCACTACTGAAGAACAAGGTCAAGCTGTAACATTACTACTGAAGAACAAGGTCAAGCTGTAACATTACTACTGAAGAACAAGGTCAAGCTGTAACATTACTACTGAAGAACAAGGTCAACCTGTAACATCACTACTGAAGAACAAGGTCAAGCTGTAACATTACTACTGAAGAACAAGGTCAAGCTGTAACATTACTACTGAAGAACAAAGTCAAGCTGTAACATTACTACTGAAGAACAAGGTCAAGCTGTAACATTACTACTGAAGAACAAGGTCAAGCTGTAACATCACTACTGAAGAACAAGGTCAAGCTGTAACATCACTACTGAAGAACAAGGTCAAGCTGTAACATCACTACTGAAGAACAAGGTCAAGCTGTAACATTACTGAAGAACAAGGTCAACCTGTAACATTACTGAAGAACAAGGTCAAGCTGTAACATTACTGAAGAACAAGGTCAACCTGTAACATCACTACTGAAGAACAAGGTCAAGCTGTAACATTACTACTGAAGAACAAGGTCAAGCTGTAACATTACTACTGAAGAACAAGGTCAAGCTGTAACATTACTACTGAAGAACAAGGTCAAGCTGTAACATCACTACTGAAGAACAAGGTCAAGCTGTAACATTACTACTGAAGAACAAGGTCAAGCTGTAACATCACTACTGAAGAACAAGGTCAAGCTGTAACATTACTACTGAAGAACAAGGTCAAGCTGTAACATCACTACTGAAGAACAAGGTCAAGCTGTAACATTACTACTGAAGAACAAGGTCAAGCTGTAACATCACTACTGAAGAACAAGGTCAAGCTGTAACATTACTACTGAAGAACAAGGTCAATCTGTAACATCACTACTGAAGAACAAGGTCAAGCTGTAACATCACTACTGAAGAACAAGGTCAAGCTGTAACATTACTACTGAAGAACAAGGTCAAGCTGTAACATCACTACTGAAGAACAAGGTCAACCTGTAACATCACTACTGAAGAACAAGGTCAAGCTGTAACATCACTACTGAAGAACAAGGTCAAGCTGTAACATTACTACTGAAGAACAAGGTCAACCTGTAACATCACTACTGAAGAACAAGGTCAACCTGTAACATCACTACTGAAGAACAAGGTCAAGCTGTAACATCACTACTGAAGAACAAGGTCAAGCTGTAACATTACTACTGAAGAACAAGGTCAAGCTGTAACATCACTACTGAAGAACAAGGTCAAGCTGTAACATTACTACTGAAGAACAAGGTCAAGCTGTAACATTACTGAAGAACAAGGTCAAGCTGTAACATCACTACTGAAGAACAAGGTCAAGCTGTAACATTACTACTGAAGAACAAGGTCAAGCTGTAACATTACTACTGAAGAACAAGGTCAACCTGTAACATTACTGAAGAACAAGGTCAAGCTGTAACATTACTACTGAAGAACAAGGTCAAGCTGTAACATTACTGAAGAACAAGGTCAACCTGTAACATTACTGAAGAACAATGTCAAGCTGTAACATTACTACTGAAGAACAAGCTTCAGTTATATCCTCACTGAAGAACAAGCTTCAGTTTTATCCTCACTGAAGAACAAGCTTCAGTTATATCCTCTCTGAAGAACAAGCTTCAGTTATATCCTCTCTGAAGAACAAGCTTCAGTTATATCCTCTCTGAAGAACAAGCTTCAGTTATATCCTCACTGAAGAACAAGCTTCAGTTATATCCTCACTGAAGAACAAGCTTCAGTTATATCCTCTCTGAAGAACAAGCTTCAGTTATATCCTCTCTGAAGAACAAGCTTCAGTTATATCCTCACTGAAGAACAAGCTTCAGTTATATCCTCACTGAAGAACAAGCTTCAGTTATATCCTCTCTGAAGAACAAGCTTCAGTTATATCCTCTCTGAAGAACAAGCTTCAGTTATATCCTCACTGAAGAACAAGCTTCAGTTATATCCTCACTGAAGAACAAGCTTCAGTTATATCCTCACTGAAGAACAAGCTTCAGTTATATCCTCACTGAAGAACAAGCTTCAGTTATATCCTCACTGAAGAACAAGCTTCAGTTATATCCTCACTGAAGAACAAGCTTCAGTTATATCCTCACTGAAGAACAAGCTTCAGTTATATCCTCACTGAAGAACAAGCTTCAGTTATATCCTCTCTGAAGAACAAGCTTCAGTTATATCCTCTCTGAAGAACAAGCTTCAGTTATATCCTCACTGAAGAACAAGCTTCAGTTATATCCTCACTGAAGAACAAGCTTCAGTTATATCCTCACTGAAGAACAAGCTTCAGTTATATCCTCTCTGAAGAACAAGCTTCAGTTATATCCTCACTGAAGAACAAGCTTCAGTCATATCCTCACTGAAGAACAAGCTTCAGTTATATCCTCACTGAAGAACAAGCTTCAGTCATATCCTCACTGAAGAACAAGCTTCAGTTATATCCTCACTGAAGAACAAGCTTCAGTTATATCCTCACTGAAGAACAAGCTTCAGTTATATCCTCTCTGAAGAACAAGCTTCAGTTATATCCTCACTGAAGAACAAGCTTCAGTTATATCCTCTCTGAAGAACAAGCTTCAGTTATATCCTCTCTGAAGAACAAGCTTCAGTTATATCCTCTCTGAAGAACAAGCTTCAGTCATATCCTCACTGAAGAACAAGCTTCAGTTATATCCTCACTGAAGAACAAGCTTCAGTCATATCCTCACTGAAGAACAAGCTTCAGTTATATCCTCACTGAAGAACAAGCTTCAGTCATATCCTCACTGAAGAACAACCTTCAGTTATATCCTCACTGAAGAACAAGCTTCAGTCATATCCTCACTGAAGAACAAGCTTCAGTTATATCCTCACTGAAAAACAAGCTTCAGTTATATCCTCTCTGAAGAACAAGCTTCAGTTATATCCTCTCTGAAGAACAAGCTTCAGTTATATCCTCACTGAAGAACAAGCTTCAGTTATATCCTCACTGAAGAACAAGCTTCAGTTATATCCTCTCTGAAGAACAAGCTTCAGTTATATCCTCTCTGAAGAACAAGCTTCAGTTATATCCTCACTGAAGAACAAGCTTCAGTTATATCCTCACTGAAGAACAAGCTTCAGTTATATCCTCACTGAAGAACAAGCTTCAGTTATATCCTCACTGAAGAACAAGCTTCAGTTATATCCTCACTGAAGAACAAGCTTCAGTTATATCCTCACTGAAGAACAAGCTTCAGTTATATCCTCACTGAAGAACAAGCTTCAGTTATATCCTCACTGAAGAACAAGCTTCAGTTATATCCTCTCTGAAGAACAAGCTTCAGTTATATCCTCTCCGAAGAACAAGCTTCAGTTATATCCTCACTGAAGAACAAGCTTCAGTTATATCCTCACTGAAGAACAAGCTTCAGTTATATCCTCACTGAAGAACAAGCTTCAGTTATATCCTCTCTGAAGAACAAGCTTCAGTTATATCCTCACTGAAGAACAAGCTTCAGTCATATCCTCACTGAAGAACAAGCTTCAGTTATATCCTCACTGAAGAACAAGCTTCAGTCATATCCTCACTGAAGAACAAGCTTCAGTTATATCCTCACTGAAGAACAAGCTTCAGTTATATCCTCACTGAAGAACAAGCTTCAGTTATATCCTCTCTGAAGAACAAGCTTCAGTTATATCCTCACTGAAGAACAAGCTTCAGTTATATCCTCTCTGAAGAACAAGCTTCAGTTATATCCTCTCTGAAGAACAAGCTTCAGTTATATCCTCTCTGAAGAACAAGCTTCAGTCATATCCTCACTGAAGAACAAGCTTCAGTTATATCCTCACTGAAGAACAAGCTTCAGTCATATCCTCACTGAAGAACAAGCTTCAGTTATATCCTCACTGAAGAACAAGCTTCAGTCATATCCTCACTGAAGAACAACCTTCAGTTATATCCTCACTGAAGAACAAGCTTCAGTCATATCCTCACTGAAGAACAAGCTTCAGTTATATCCTCACTGAAAAACAAGCTTCAGTTATATCCTCTCTGAAGAACAAGCTTCAGTTATATCCTCTCTGAAGAACAAGCTTCAGTTATATCCTCACTGAAGAACAAGCTTCAGTCATATCCTCACTGAAGAACAAGCTTCAGTTATATCCTCACTGAAGAACAAGCTTCAGTTATATCCTCACTGAAGAACAAGCTTCAGTTATATCCTCACTGAAGAACAAGCTTCAGTCATATCCTCACTGAAGAACAAGCTTCAGTTATATCCTCACTGAAGAACAAGCTTCAGTTATATCCTCTCTGAAGAACAAGCTTCAGTTATATCCTCTCTGAAGAACAAGCTTCAGTTATATCCTCACTGAAGAACAAGCTTCAGTCATATCCTCACTGAAGAACAAGCTTCAGTTATATCCTCTCTGAAGAACAAGCTTCAGTTATATCCTCACTGAAGAACAAGCTTCAGTTATATCCTCACTGAAGAACAAGCTTCAGTTATATCCTCACTGAAGAACAAGCTTCAGTTATATCCTCACTGAAGAACAAGCTTCAGTTATATCCTCACTGAAGAACAAGCTTCAGTTATATCCTCACTGAAGAACAAGCTTCAGTCATATCCTCACTGAAGAACAAGCTTCAGTTATATCCTCTCTGAAGAACAAGCTTCAGTTATATCCTCACTGAAGAACAAGCTTCAGTTATATCCTCACTGAAGAACAAGCTTCAGTTATATCCTCACTGAAGAACAATCTTCAGTCATATCCTCACTGAAGAACAAGCTTCAGTTATATCCTCTCTGAAGAACAAGCTTCAGTTATATCCTCACTGAAGAACAAGGTCACACTATACTGAAAGTTTGATGCGAGGATCAAGATGGGGAACTCTTACATAATGTTAGATAAATGAACACTTATGCAAATAATGTGACATTGTACAGTCCGTGGTTCGATCCCCTGTACGGGTGGAAACATTTAGCGTGTTTCCTTAAACCTGCTGTCCCTGTTCACCTAGTAGTAGGTAGGTACCTGGGTGTTAGTCGACTGGTTTGGGTCGCATCCTGGGGACAGGATTTTCTGTACAGTATAATCATTGTCAGTTAGGTCTGTACATGTTGTATCATGTGCTTGTAGAAATCAAAATTAATATTTTTACATACTGACCAACAATGAAGTCGTACTGAGGCAGGAGGTGAGCAGAGTCGTCATAGTTATCCTGATCTATGTTGCCCTTTAGCATGAAGAGCACCAAGAACCTGACCAGTGACTGAGTGATGACCAGGGTGGCTGGCCGACGCATCCTGCCTCACTACACACACCTCTCATATGATGATCCAACCAGATCAAGAGTCTGCAACCTGAAAAACAAGATAAGTTTGCCTTCTGTTAGTGTTGTAAGTGTCGCGTGGCTTGGTTGGTAACGCTCTTGCCGGGCACAATGAGTGTACATGGTTAGATCCCCAACATAGGAGGAAATGCTGGGCTAATCCTCCTGGTTAAAAATCTAAGATAATTACATGTGAGGAGGAATCAAACTCATTGGGAGTGGGGGGAGGGGGGTTACATACTTCTGCAAAATTATCGATTTCCGTTATTTAGGTTAGATTTAGTTAGGTTAAATAGTCTGTCAATAAGAAATCATCAATTATATCATTCCACAACACCAATTAAGGAAATATAAGGTAAAGTCCATGAAAACTGCTTGACACGGGAACAAAACCCGAGAAGCCACCCAGCGCAGTAAAGCCATGTCAGAGAATCAATGTTTAAAATACTCGTTAAACAGTCACCCATATGACTGTCTTAACTACAGTGAAATAGTCTGTTATTGAGAGGATTGGCTGTGATCCAAGAAAGGGGAGGATAACTTTAATAACTTGAGTCAAGGAACCTTCACAGTCAGAACATTTATCTAAGTAAACTTCTTGTCACGAGTGGCTCCATCAGTCCACTCCTCCCGATTTTTTTTTCTTTCAGTAAATGTCGTGGACTGTACATAGGCGGAGTGACCTCAACCATCATCAGAACTCATTGTGAATATTAATAACACTACCTGGGGACCTCATCAATATATACTCTAATAGTTTAGTTACATCAATATTTCATGGATTCAAGTATTCCTGAGCGGTGGTGTTATGTGATACACTGGGATACCTGATTAGAGAAGAACCAAAGATTTGCAAGGAGATTAGCACAGAAACATATGGGAAAAAGAATGCGAGGGAAGATTTAGGTAATTCAAACTCATTCACAATATGCGAGAGGACGGCAAGATCTGAAGAATTCTTGGAGGATTAGGTAATGGATAGGAAGAGGCTTTATAAGGAATGAGTAGAGGGAGACAGGGGCACAAGAGACGCAGATGAGCTATAGGAGTATTAGGGAGCATCTTGGTGGTTTGGGTAAATATATGAAGATTAAAGAATAGTACGAGCAGCCCCAGGAACCGGAAATTGGTTAAACCTGATGAATTGAGAGGCAGGACAAGGGAATATGACTCAATCTCTTGCAAAGAAAAAGGTGAGAGAACACACATACACACACACACACACACACACACACACACACACACACACACACACACACACACACACACACACACACACACCAAGAGAAGAATACGATGAGAGCAACAGAGCCATGGTCGACACACTAGCCGAGGTGGCCAGGAGAGCAGCACACATGGGGGGGGAGCAAAGTTACTAGTTATGGGTGATTTCAATCACAAGGAGATTGACTGGGAAAACCTGGAGCCCCATGGGGGTCCCGAAACATGGAGAGCCAAGATGATGGATATAGTACTGGAAAACCTCATGCATCAACATGTTAAAGACACTACCAGAGAGAGAGGAGAAGATGAACCAGCAAGACTGGACCTTGTATTCACCTTGAGTAGTTCAGACATCGAGGATATCTTGTATGAAAGGCCCCTGGGAGCTAGTGATCATGTGGTTCTGTGCTTCGATTACATAGTTGAGCTCCAAGTGGAGAGGGTAGCAGGAATAGGGTGGGAAAACCAAACTACAAAAGGAGGAACTACTCAGGCATGAGGAACTTCCTTCAAAACATTCAGTGGGAGAGGGAACTGACAGGAAAACCAGTACAAGAAATGATGGACTATGTGGCAACAAAATGCAAGGAGGCAGAGGAGAGGTTTGTTCCCAAGGGAAACAGAAATAATGGGAAGAACAGAACGAGTCCTTGGTTCACTCAAAGGTGTAGGGAGGCAAAAACTAGGTGTACTAGAGAATGGGAAAGGTAAAGAAGACAGAGAACTCAGGAAGATAAAGAGATTAGCCGAAGAGCCAGAAACGAATATGCACAGATAAGAAGGGAGGCTCAGCGACAATATGAAAATGACATAGCATCGAAAGTCAAGACTGACCCGAAGCTGTTGTACAACCACATCAGGAGGAAAACAACAGTCAAGGACCAGGTAATCAGACTGAGGAAGGGTGATGGGGAATTCACAAGAAACGACCGAGAGGTATGTCAGGAGCTCAACACGAGATTTAAAGAAGTATTTACAGTGGAAACCAGTAGGACTCCAGGAAATCAGAACAGGGTGGAACACCAGCAAGTGCTGGATGAGGTACATATAACCAAGGAAGTGAAGAAGCTGCTATGCGAACTTGACACCTCAAAGGCGGTGGGACCAGATATCTCTCCGTGGGTCCTTAAAGAGGGAGCAGAGATATTGTGTGTGCCATTAACAAAGATCTTCAACACATCATTTGAAACTGGGCAACTCCCTGAGGTATGGAAGATGGCAAATGTAGTCCCAATTTTTAAAAAGGGAGACAGACATGAGGCACTAAACTACAGATCTGTATCACTAACGTGTATAGTATGCAAGGTCATGGAGAAGATCATCAGGAGGAGAGTGGTGGAGCACCTGGAAAGAAAGAAGTGAATAATTGACAACCAGCACGGTTTCAGGGAAGGAAAATCCTGTGTCACAAACCTACTAAAGTTTTATGACAAGGTGACAGAAGTAAGAAAGAGAGAGAGGGGTGGGTCGACTGCACTTTTTTGGACTGCAAAAAGGCCTTCGACACAGTTCCTCACAAGAGGTTACTGCAAAAGCTAGAGGATCAGGCACACATAACAGGAAAGGCACTGCAATGGATCAGAGAATACCTGACAGGGAGGCAACAACGAGTCATGGTACGTGACGAGGTGTCAGAGTGGGCGCTTGTGACAAGCGGGGTTCCACAGGGGTCAGTCATACGACCTGTGCTGTTCTTGGTATATGTGAACGACATAACGGAAGGGATAGACTCAAAAGTGTCCTTGTTTGCAGATAATGTGAAGTTAATGAGAAGAATCAGGCAGGACTACAAAGAGACCTGGACAGGCTACAAGCCTGGTCCAGCAACTGGCTCCTTGAGTTTAACCCTGCCAAATGCAAAGTCATGAAGATTGGGGAAGGGCAAAGAAGACTGCAGACACAATATAGTTTAGATGGCCAAAGACTGCAAACCTCACTCAAGGAAAAAATTCTGGGGGTGAGTATAACACCGAGCATATCTCCTGAGGCGCACATCAATCAGATAACTGCTGCAGCATACGGGCGCCTGGCAAACCTACGGATATCGTTCCGATACTTCAGTAAGGATTCGTTCAAGACTCTGTATACCATTTACGTCAGGAAATTAGAGAAAGTGCAAAGGTTTGCAACAAGGATAGTCCCAGAGCTACGGGGATTGTCCTACGAAGAAAGGTTGAGGGAAATCGGCCTGACGACACTGGAGGACAGGAGGGTCAGGGGAGACATGATAACGACATATAAAATACTGCGCGGAATAGACAAGGTGGACAAAGACGGGATGTTCCAGAGATGGGACACAGACACAAGAGGTCACAATTGGAAGTTGAAGACTCAGATGAATCAAAGGGATGTTAGGAAGTATTTCTTCAATCATAGAGTAGTCAGACCGTGGAATAGCCTAGAAAGTGACGTAGTGGAGGCGGGAACTATACATAGTTTGAAGGCGAGGTATGATCGAGCTCATGGGGCAGGGAGAGAGAGGACTTAGTAGCAATCAGCGAAGAGGCGGGGCCAGGAGCTATGACTCGACCCCTGCAACCACAAATAGGTGAGTACAAATAGGTGAGTACACACACACACACAAACACACACACACACATGCACATGCACACATACATGCACACACATGTGTGTGCTTGGGGGCTCAGAGGTGAAGGCGACGGCTCAGGGATAAGAGGAAGATGGTCCTGGGAGAATGGATGGAATAGCAATGTAAAAGGATGGAATAAGAGTGGGAGACCAAACTAGGTGAGCTTTCTACAAATATGGAGAAGAGGATAGAGGAAAAGAAGATCCGGGAGTCACAAGCTAAAGCCACTGAAGCCAGGATACAGTCCCTAAAATACGAGGTAAATATGCTAAAGCGAGTTACAGGGGCATGGCACCTGAAGAAGGCACACCCCTACTAAACAAGGAGCCCAGCAGAAGGGAAGGAGACAAGTTTTACACTAAGGCCCTATCAGTCCACCAAGCAAGGCAGAGGAATATAGGGTGAGAGTTATTAGGAGATGGGATAACAGTAAGGATGGAGAAGGTAGAAAAAGTGACAGGTCCCATGCAGAGGTACGACAATGCCACCAAAAGTTACAGGAAAAAATAAGGGAGACAATGGCTATAGACAAATGGGTCCCAGTGACACTAAGGGAAAGGCAATGGGAGAAGGAGAGGGAGAGGCCAATGTTTATTCGTAGGCTTAAGGAGAGCGAAGGAAGAACACATGATAAAAGATGGCAGAAAGCAAAACAGGTGATTGAAAACATCATCAGAGAAATAAGCAAGGATGATATGACTGAGAATAGGAGGGTGCTTGAAGGGGAGAAATTGGCTGGTCAGAATAATTTTCAAGACAGAAATGGTGCAGAACAGGATCTTGCAAGAGAAACAAACCACATAAGAACATAAGAACGAAGGAACACTGCAGCAGAGTGCAGATTCAGGGCCCTTAGTCTATCCTCATAGGGAAGGTTTCTGATACATGGGATCAACTTTGTCATCCTCCTTTGTACGTTTTCCAGAGCATTTATATCCATTCTGTAATACGGTGACCAAAACTGTGCAGCATAATCTAAATGAGGCCTAACCAAGGATGTATAGAGTTGAAGAACAACCTGAGGACTCCTATTATTTATGCTTCTTGATATGAAGCCAAGGATTCTATTAGCTTTATTGCGAACACTTATGCACTGTTGTCTTGGTTTCAGATTACTGCTAACCAGAAGTCCTAAATCTTTTTCGCAATCCGTAATATTAAGATCTACATTATTTAGTTTATATGTGGCATGGTTATTGTCCTGTCCAACATTTAGAACTTTGCATTTGTCAATATTAAACTGCATCTGCCACTTCTCCGACCACTGCATCAGTCTATTCAAATCTTCCTGGAGTGCTCTAATGTCCTCGTCAGAATGAATTCGACGGCCTATTGTGGTGTCATCGGCAAACTTGCTGATGTCGCTCTTTATGCCCTCATCAATGTCGTTTATGTAGATTGTGAACAGCAGGGGGCCCAACACTGACCCCTGTGGAACACCGCTCGTGACGCTTCCCCACTCTGATTTCTCCCCATTTATGCAAACTCTCTGCTGCCTATTTGTCAACCATGCCTCTATCCAGGAAAAAATTTCTCCTCCTATTCCATGTGCCTTAATTTTCCTCAATAGTCTCTGATGTGGGACCCTGTCAAAGGCCTTACTGAAGTCCATGTACACAATATCATATTCATTACCATGATCTACCTCCTCAAATACCTTAGTGAAAAAAGTTAATAAATTCGTAAGGCAGGAACGCTCCTTTGTAAAACCATGCTGAGATTCGTTGATTAATTTATGCTTTTCAAGGTGGCTACGAACTGCCTCGGCAATTATTGATTCCATAAATTTTCCCACTATGGAAGTTAGGCTTATTGGTCTATAGTTCGAAGCTAAGGACCTGTCACCTGCTTTGAAAATAGGTATCACATTTGCCATTTTCCACTTATCTGGCACCATGGCAGTTTGTAATGATATGTTGAAAAGATTAGCCAAAGGTTTGCTAAGCTCCTCTTTACATTCCTTTAGAACACTTGCATACAGTTCATCAGGGCCTGGGGATTCGTTAGGTTTTAATTTATCTATTTGCCTAAGGACCATGTCACTTGTGACCCTAATCGTGCACAGTTTATTATCGTCCTGTTCTACATAATTTATCATTTCTGGAATATCGCTGGTGTCCTCCTGTGTAAAAACGAGAGGAAGTCTGTGTTAAAAATTCTACACATTTCCTTATCACTGTCAGTGAGCTGACCCGAGGAACTTTTGAGTGGGCCTATCTTGTCCCTGATCTTACTTCTGTATACCTGAAATAATCCTTTTGGGTTAGTCTTCGATTCTCTTGCAACTTTAACCTCATAATCTCTTTTTGCTTTTCTAATTCCCTTTTTTATTTCTCTCTTTAACTCAATATATCGATTTCTTAATTGCCCCTCTCCTCTTTTGATTTGCCTATATATGCCTCTCTTTTGACCAATCAGATATTTTAATCTATTGTTCATTCATTTAGGATCATTTTTGTTTGATCTGATTTCCCTATTTGGAACATAATTTGACTGAGCAGCTAAAATTATGCCCTGGAAAGCGTCATATCGGCAACCATCACCACCTACCTGACCCTAAGTCAGGTCATTCCAGTTCAGCCCACCTAAGTAATTTTTCAGTCCTATGAAATCAGCAAAGCGAAAGTCAGGGACAGAGACTTGATTGCCATTATTAGGGGAATTCCATGATATATTAAAACTGAGTGATTTGTGATCACTTTCCCCAATCTCATCATTAACCTCAAGATTATTAATTAGTGTTTCCCTGCTGGCAAGAACCAAGTCAAGGAGGTTATTGCCCCTAGTTGGCTCTGTCACAAACTGTTTTAAAAAACAATCCTGAATCGTATCAAGAAAGTCACCTGACTCTAAATTTCCTGTCAAATTGCTCCAGTCAATCTGTCTGTAGTTGAAATCTCCCATTAGCACAACATTTTCGTATGTAGATTCCTCACGAATTTCGTCCAACAGAAGTTTCCTGCACTCCCTATCAAGATTTGGGTCCCTGTAAATCACTCCAAAAATTAGTTTTTCTCGGCCCTCGAGAAGCTGTAACCAAACATATTCAGTGGCTGACGCTTCTAATTTTATATCTTGTCTAACACAACAATTTAAATTGTCTCTGACATATATCGCTACTCCACCACCCTTCCTGCTGACCCTGTCAGTGTGGAATAATTTATAGCCTTGTATGTGACATTCAGAGGGCATCTCTCTATCTTTCAGATTGAGCCAGGTCTCTGTTATGGCAATAATATCTATGTTTCCTGCACTTGCAATTAATCTTAGCTCATCTATCTTATTTCTTACACTCCTGCTATTAGTATAGTAAACCTTAAGGGAGCTAGTTCCTTGCTGCCCTCTGCTGCCCTCTGCTGTCCCCCTTTGTTTGCTGACCTGATCTATTGTCTTTATTTATAACTTCATGCTGAATGCCTTTTATACATTTACTGTTTCCAACCCTAGTGTTGCAACCTGCTTGTTTCCCACACACACCCATACCTCTATCTTCTATCAGTTTAAAATCATAGGCATTTCACCAATGGCCTTCTCAATTGAGTTTGCAAGTGCTACCACCCCAGCCCCAGAGAGATGTACACCATCCCTTGCATACATAACATGTTTGCCATAAAAGTTGTTCCAGTTGTCAATGAATGGGATTGCAAGTTCCTTGCAGTATCTGTCTAGCCAGCAATTTACACCAATTGCCCTAGACAACCATTCATTTCCTACTCCCCTTCTAGGCAAGATGCTACATATGATTGGGACCCCTCCCTTAGACTTAATGAAATCTATAGCTGACCTGTACTTATATAGCAGCTCTTCTCTCCTACCCTTCCCAATATCATTTCCACCAGCACTGAGACAGATAATAGGCTTGTTCCCATTACCTGACATGATATTATCCAGCCTATTAACTATGTCACCAACACCAGCTCCAGGGAAGCACACTCTGTCTCTCATTTTTTATTCCTATTACAAAAAGCACGGTCAATATATCTTACCTGAGAGTCACCAACCACAAGAATGCACTTACCTCTGTTAGCAGGAGCAGTAGTACCCTTACCTTCACTGGCCACTGAAGTACATTCATCCTGAAGAACAGAGAAGCGATTTCCTACCTTCAGATCTTCACTCTTAACTTTCCTTATTCTGATTTTCCTCCCATTACTGGGAACCACTCGCCACTTGTAGCAGGTGCTGGACTGCACCTCACTGCTGGTAGCCGTTGCTACCTCCCCACCTACAGCCTCCTCACAGCGAGAGACAGACTGCACCTCGCTGCTAGAAGCCTCATTCCCCACAACTCCAGCCACCTCATACTCTCTCCCAGACCCATTGAGGTGGACCTTCAGCCTCCTAATCTCCTCCTGGAGAAGCAAGACCTCCTCCTTCAACTCTCCAACCTCAATTTTTAAAACACTGCAGAAGCAAGCCATGCTTTGTAACCGTCCACGCTAATCCCCAAAGCAGCTCAGGCTGAGCAAGTGCAAGCACTCACAGAACCACCATCAGAACCCCATGGCCAATCATGCATTCCCCCCCCCCCAAAAAAAAAAAAAACACAGTCCACACTTACAGCCACAACATGCTGTAGAATCCCACAGTACACTACCAGGTCACTAACCACCACAGACCCCCTAGAGCACAGTGTTGGAGAGGAATCTGAGGGTATGGTCCACCAATGCTGATGGAATAATGAACAATTGGAAGGAGTGGCATGACAGAATCAAAGAGGCATCACCAAACATCATAGCTCTCACAGAAACCAAGCTCACAGGAATGATAATAGATGCCATCTTTCCAACGAGATATCAGATCCCAAGGAAAGAACGAGGGAACAAAGAAGGTGGAGGATTGGCACTGATCATCAAAAACCAAGGGGATTTTGATGAGGCGGAGAGAGGAGGCAGAGAAAAAGAAAGAGACTACATAATAAGAACACTTCAGTCAGGAGGTCCCAAGGTGGTAATTGCAGTGATGTATAACCCAACACAGAGCAACAGAAGAGAGTAACAGAGCGATGGTTGACACACTGACTGAAGGGGTAAAATTGCGTTAGCGCCAGAACTTAATTTTTCGTTCGATTTCTTTCATTGTTTTTTTTTTTTTTTGTACGTAAAGAAGCACCTTTCCATTGTAATGTGACCAAGTTTCAAATGAGAAAAAAATTATTTACTAATAATCATATATATTGCACTGTATTTTCGTAATGGGACTTGGAGAAGCTGTTTTGGCATTATCTACGCATAAAACAATGCTAAACTGTATTTCTGATGGTTAAGTTTACTGTAATTTGCCCTTTCTTCATTCTTAAAAAAAATAAAGTTTGTATGATTTTGACATTCAGCCAAATATCTGACTTTAGCCCTCACAAAAATAAAAAACAAATTATGATATCTCAAAATAACAACCACCAGCTTGCAAAACAATCTTTCCTTTATGTTGTCTGTGAATTTCATTGCATTACTGCTATTATTAACGAAAATATAGCAATATATATGTGAATAACCTACTTCCGAGATAATCCGCGAAACAGCCGGACCACCTATTTTTTTTTTTTTTCAAGAAAATAGCATTTTTCTCAGGTTTATACTGCATTACGAGTGTATATCATAGTTACCCATGTCCGTTTTCTTTAATATGAGGACCCTGGAGGTGAAAGAAAGAGAATGAAAGCCATCCCTGACTATAGGAATATTATATTCCAGAGGGAACGCTCTAGTAATGTGCCATATATTATTCATTCTGGAGTATTTACCATATTTCTTTGTTATTTATATTGTTTATTATGTCATATTAGATCAATTGTGATAGATAAATAAGCCGTAGAAGCTGTAAAAGCGTTATATTGAAGCATATACCTCTGTATGTATGCTCAAATATTCCCCGGCCATCCCGAGACTGGAATTTTCCATGACGTCAGCAAAATTTTTCCCAGGAGGTTCCTGATTGGCTGTAAGTCTACGTATAAGTCCCACCCACTGTATTATAATGCTAAATCGTCAATTATTATCTTAGAAAGAATAATACAATAAATACACGAATAAAAACGGAAAAAAAATGAAAATTGACGACAGGTGAGCAGACCTGCCGCGGGTGGTGACGTCACCCTAAGTGTTTTAAATAACCATAATTCCTTGTAGGAATGTCGTAGAACAATGATGCTTGTGCCATTGTGTTGCCAGAGAGTTAAGCTATTTTTCTATATGATTAACTCAGTTTGTGAATTTTTCGACAAAATTTTTTCGCTCGCGCTGACCCCGCTCTATTTATTCCAGAAGAGCTCATGAGAGCTGGGCAAAGTAACTGATTGTGGGTAACTTCAGTCACAAGGAAATTGACTGGAAGAACTTGGAGCCACATGGGGTCCCAGAAATGTGGAGGGCTAAGATGATCAGTGTGGTACTCTAAAACCTTACATACCAATTGCAATAGACACTACCAGAGAGAGAGGAGAGGATGAACCAGTAAGACTGGACTAGTATTCACCTTGAGTAGTGCAGATGAATACTAGTCCAGTCTTACTAGTTCATCCTCTCCTCTCTCTCTGGTAGTGTCTATTGCAATTATTCACCTTGAGTAGTGAAGATATTCATTACCTCTGTAACTTGCTCAGCTATCAAAACTTTGGAGTCCAGTCCCTGGACCAATTATGTACCTGGAGTTTACCTGGAGAGAGTTCCGGGGGTCAACGCCCCCGCGGCCCGGTCTGTGACCAGGCCTCCTGGTGGATCAGAGCCTGATCAACCAGGCTGTTGCTGCTGGCTGCACGCAAACCAACGTATGAGCCACAGCCCGGCTGATCAGGAACTGACTTTAGGTGCTTGTCCAGTGCCAGCTTGAAGACTGCCAGGGGTCTGTTGGTAATCCCCCTTATGTATGCTGGGAGGCAGTTGAACAGTCTCGGGCCCCTGACACTTATTGTATGGTCTCTTAACGTGCTAGTGACACCCCTGCTTTTCATTGGGGGGATGGTGCATCGTCTGCCAAGTCTTTTGCTTTCGTAGTGAGCGATTTTCGTGTGCAAGTTCGGTACTAGTCCCTCTAGGATTTTCCAGGTGTATATAATCATGTATCTCTCCCTCCTGCGTTCCAGGGAATACAGGTTTAGGAACCTCAAGCGCTCCCAATAATTGAGGTGTTTTATCTCCATTATGCGCGCCGTGAAAGTTCTCTGTACATTTTCTAGGTCGGCAATTTCACCTGCCTTGAAAGGTGCTGTTAGTGTGCAGCAATATTCCAGCCTAGATAGAACAAGTGACCTGAAGAGTGTCATCATGGGCTTTGCCTCCCTAGTTTTGAAGGTTCTCATTATCCATCCTGTCATTTTTCTAGCAGATGCGATTGATACAATGTTATGGTCCTTGAAGGTGAGATCCTCCGACATGATCACTCCCAGGTCTTTGACGTTGGTGTTTCGCTCTATTTTGTGGCCAGAATTTGTTTTGTACTCTGATGAAGATTTAATTTCCTCATGTTTACCATATCTGAGTAATTGAAATTTCTCATCGTTGAACTTCATATTGTTTTCTGCAGCCCACTGAAAGATTTGGTTGATGTCCGCCTGGAGCTTTGCAGTGTCTGCAATGGAAGACACTGTCATGCAGATTCGGGTGTCATCTGCAAAGGAAGACACGGTGCTGTGGCTGACATCCTTGTCTATGTCGGATATGAGGATGAGGAACAAGATGGGAGCGAGTACTGTGCCTTGTGGAACAGAGCTTTTCACCGTAGCTGCCTCGGACTTTACTCTGTTGACGACTACTCTCTGTGTTCTGTTAGTGAGGAAATTATAGATCCATCGACCGACTTTTCCTGTTATTCCTTTAGCACGCATTTTGTGCCCTATTACGCCATGGTCACACTTGTCGAAGGCTTTTGCAAAGTCTGTATATATTACATCTGCATTCTTTTTGTCTTCTAGTGCATTTAGGACCTTGTCGTAGTGATCCAATAGTTGAGACAGACAGGAGCGACCTGTTCTAAAGCCATGTTGCCCTGGGTTGTGTAACTGATGGGTTTCTAGATGGGTGGTGATCTTGCTTCTTAGGACCCTTTCAAAGATTTTTATGATATGGGATGTTAGTGCTATTGGTCTGTAGTTCTTTGCTGTTGCTTTACTGCCCCCTTTGTGGAGTGGGGCTATGTCTGTTGTTTTTAGTAACTGTGGGACGACCCCCGTGTCCATGCTCCCTCTCCATAGGATGGAAAAGGCTCGTGATAGGGGCTTCTTGCAGTTCTTGATGAACACAGAGTTCCATGAGTCTGGCCCTGGGGCAGAGTGCATGGGCATGTCATTTATCGCCTGTTCGAAGTCATTTGGCGTCAGGATAACATCGGATAGGCTTGTGTTAATCAAATTTTGTGGCTCTCTCATAAAAAAATCATTTTGATCTTCTACTCTCAGTCTGGTTAGCGGCTTGCTAAAAACTGAGTCATATTGGGACTTGAGTAGCTCACTCATTTCCTTGCTGTCATCTGTGTAGGACCCATCTTGTTTAAGTAGGGGCCCAATACTGGACGTTGTTCTCGATTTTGATTTGGCATAGGAGAAGAAATACTTTGGGTTTCTTTCGATTTCATTTATGGCTTTTAGTTCTTCCCGCGATTCCTGACTCCTAAAGGATTCTTTTAGCTTAAGTTCGATGCTTGCTATTTCTCTGACCAGTGTCTCCCTACGCATTTCAGATATATTGACCTCTTTTAGCCGCTCTGTTATTCTTTTCCATCGCCTGTAAAGGGAGCGCCTGTCTCTTTCTGTTTTACATCTACTCCTCCTTTTTCTTAGAGGAATAAGCCTTCTGCATACATCGAGTGTCACCGAGTTAATCTGTTCTAGGCATAAGTTGGGGTCTGTGTTGCTTAGTATATCTTCCCAGCTTATATCGGTTAGGACTTGGTTTACTTGGTCCCACTTTATGTTTTTGTTATTGAAGTTGAATTTGGTGAATGCTCCCTCGTGACTAATCTCATTATGTCGGTCTGGGGCTCCGCGCATACATGACTGAACCTCAATTATGTTGTGATCTGAGTATATTGTTTTTGATATGGTGACATTTCTTATCAGATCATCATTGTTAGTGAAGATGAGGTCTAGTGTATTCTCCAGTCTAGTAGGCTCTATTATTTGCTGGTTTAAATTGAATTTTGTGCAGAGATTTAAAAGCTCGCGTGAGTGTGAGTTTTCATCAGAGCTGCCTCCTGGTGTTATTACTGCAACAATATTATTTGCTATATTCCTCCATTTTAGGTGCCTTAAGTTGAAATCCCCCAGGAGCAAGATGTTGGGTGCAGGAGCTGGAAGGTTTTCCAGACAGTGGTCAATTTTTAACAGCTGTTCCTGGAATTGCTGGGATGTTGCATCTGGAGGCTTGTAGACTACCACAATGACTAGGTTTTGGTTCTCGACCTTTACTGCTAAAACTTCCACTACATCATTTGAGGCATTTAGCAGTTCTGTGCAAACAAGTGACTCTGCAATGTACAGGCTAACCCCCCCCCCTTTTGCCTGTTCACTCTGTCACATCTGTATAGGTTGTAACCTGGGATCCATATTTCGTTGTCCAAGTGATCCTTTATGTGGGTCTCAGTGAAAGCCGCGAACATTGCCTTTGCCTCTGCAAGCAGTCCACGGATGAAAGGTATTTTGTTGTTTGTTGCTGGCTTTAGACCCTGTATATTTGCAAAGAAGAATGTTATCGGACTGGTGGTATTGTTGGTACTGTAATCTTTTGACTACCGGCCACAGGATGGGTATGGGGTGCATAATAAACATATTAAACTAACTAAAAAGTAGTGCAGATATAGAGGACATGGCAAATGAAAGACCCTTCAGAGCCAGTGACCACTTGGTTCTGAGCCTCGAATACATAGTAGAAATACAAGTAGAGAAGGAAGAAGGAAAGGTTCAGTGGGACAGAGCACTGACAGAGAAGTCAGTAAATGAGATGATGGAATATGTGACAACGATTTGCAGGGAAGCTGAGAAGAGGTTTGTTCCCATGGGTAACAGAAATAACGAGAAGGCCTGGATGAGCCCTTGCTCACTCATAGGTGTAGAGAGGCCATAACCAAGTGTGCTAGAGAATGTAAAAAGTATGAATGGCTAAAGACATGGAGAATAAGGAAAACAGTCATAGAGCCAGAATTGATTGTGCACAGGTAAGAAAGGAGACCTAATGACAATATGAAAATAACATGGCAGTGAAAGCTAGATCTGATCATAAGCTGTTGTACAGCCACATCAGGAGGAAAACAACAGTCAAGGAACAGGTAATCAGGCTGAGGAAGGAAGGAGGAGAGATCACAAGAAACGACCGAAAAGTATGTGAGGAGCTCAACGTGAGATTCAAAGAAGAGTTCACGGAGGAGACAGAGGGGACTCCAGAAAGACAGTGAGGTGGGGTTCACTATCAAGTGTTGGACACCATACATACAACCAAGAAAGAGGTGAAGAGGCTGCTAAGTGAGCTAGATACCTCAAAGGCGATGGGGCTGGATAACATCTCCATGGGTCCTGAGAGAGGGAGAAGAGGCGCTATGTGTGCCACTAACAACAATCTTCAACACATGTATTAAAACAGGACAACTACCTGAGGTATGGTAGACAACAAATGTAGTCCCAACTTTTAAAAATGGAGGCAGACACAAATTACTAAACTACAGACCAGTGTCACTGACATGTATAGTATTCAAAGTCATGGAGATTATCAGAAGAGTGGTGAAGCACCTAGAAAGGAATGAGCTTATCAACGACAACTAGCACGGTTTCAGGGATGGCAAATCCTGTGTCACAAACCTACTGGAGTTCTGTGATGGGGTGACAGCAGTAAGATAAGAGAGATAGAGGGGTGGGTAGATTGCGTTTTCTTGGACTGTAAAAATGCTTTTGACAGAGTTCCACACAAGAAATTAGTACATAAGCTGGAAGACCAGGCAGGTATAACAAGGAAGGCACTTCAGTGGATCAGGGAATACCTGATGGGAAAACATCAGTGAGTCATGGTATGTGACGAGGTGTCAGAATGGGATCCAATGACGAGCGGGGTTCCACAAGGGTCAGACCTAGGACTGTACTGTTTCTGGTGTATGTGAATGACATGACGAAAGGAATAGACTCAGAAGTGTCCCTGTTTGCAGATGATGTGAAGCTGATTAGAAGAATTTAATCCAAGGAGGACCAGGCAAAACTTCAAAGGGATCTGGATAGGCTGCAGGCCTGGTCCGGAAACTGGTTCCTGGAGTTCAAGCCATCAAGTGAAAAGTCATGAAGACTAGGGAAGGGCAAAGAAGCCTGCAGACGGAGTACAGTCTCGGGGGCCGGAAACTACAAACCTCAGTCAAGGAAAAGGATCTTTGGGTAAGTAGAACACCGGGCACATCTCTTGAGGCACACATCAACCAAATAACTGCTGCAGCAAACAAGCGCCTAGCAAACCTAAGTATAGCATTCCGACATCTCAATAAGAAATCGTTCACCACCCTGTACACCGTGTAGGTCAAGACAGGAGAGCTATTGGGGATATGATAACGACATATAAATACTGAGACGAATCGACAAGGTGGACAGAGACAGGATGTTTCCGAGATGGGACGCACCGACATGGGGTCACAATTGGAAAATGAAGACTCAGATGAATCACAGGATTGTTATAATTTATTTCTTCAGTCACAGAGTTGTTAAGAAGTGGAATAGTTTGTAAAGCGATATAGTGGAGACAGTATATATAGATAGTTTTAAGAAGAGGTATAATAAAACTCATGAAGCGCCCAGTGAAGAGGCGTGGTCAGGAGCTGTGACTCGACCCCTGAAACTACAACCAGGTGAATACACACAAACATCTTTGAATGAATGCAATACCGAGCACATCTCCTGAGGTGCACATCAACCAGGTAACTGCTGCAGCATAAGGGCGCCTGGCAAACCTAAGAACAGCGATCCGATACCTCAGTAAGGAACAAGAACATAAGAACATAAGAATGGAGGAAAATTGCAGAAGGCCTACTGGCCCATAGAAGGCAGGTCCTTATCAAAATGACCGCTACCCAAGAATTAACTCCCGTATCCAATGGCACCAATCTAACCCAGCCCCTTCCACTCATATATTTGTCCAGTCTCTTCTTAAAGCTACCCAAGGTCCTAGCCTCTATCACCCAACTGGGAAGATTGTTCCACGCATCCACAACTCTGTTAGAAAACCAGTACTTACCTATGTCCTTTCTAAATCTAAATTTATCCAACTTAAATTCATTATTTCTGGTTCTTACCTGGCTCGACACCGTGTACGCTAGGCCAATGTTCGATTATGCAACACCAGTTTGGAACCCACACCTGATCAAGAGGAAGTACTAAGGTTTGCATCAAGACTGGTCCCGGAGCTAAGGGTAAATACCCTACGAAGAAAGATTAAGGTAAATCAGCTTTACGACACAGGCAAACAGGAGGGTTAAGGAAGACATGATAACGACATACAAAATACTGAGAGGAATCGACAAGGTGGACAGATACATTATGTTCCAGAGATGGCACACAGAAATAAGGGGTCACAATTGAAAGTTGAAGACTCAGATGAGTCAGAGGGATGTTATGAAGTATTTCTTCAGCCACAGAGTTGTCGGGAAGTGGCACAGTCTGGAAAGTGGTGTAGTGGAGGCAGGAAACATACATAGTTTTAAGACGAGGTCTGATAAAGCTCATGAAGCAGGGAGAGAGTGGATTTAGTAGCGACCAGTGAAGAGTCAGGGCCAGGAGGAATGAATCGACCCCTTCAACCACAAATAGGTGATTACACACACACACACACACACACACACACACACACACACACACACACACACACACACACACACACACACACACACACACACACACGCACATACACAGCTTGTGCACATGTCTCATGTATTGAGTATACACTGGAGTGTGTACGTGAAGAGCTGGACGTAGCAGACATAAAACCTGTTTACTGTGTGAAGGTTACCGATGATTTAACATATATATTTAGAAACCAACTGTGTTCATTACAAAAATATAAATTCTCAACAAAATTGTTCACATAACAGGTCACGTAAGAGAAGGTCACGTAAGAGAAGGTCACATGAGAGAATCTCACGTAACAGAAGGCCACGTAACAGAAGGTCACGTAACAGAATGTCATGTAACAGAAGGTGACGTAACAGGAGGTCGTGTAACAGGTCACGTAACAAGTCACGTAACAGAAAGTCACGTAACACACACAAAGCACAGGCCAAGTGTCTATCAACAAGTGCCTTTGATAACGATAAACTAACACAACAGACAGTAGCAACAGAGGAAATAAACTAAAGGTCATACACAACAGACGACAAATATTTTATCCCGTTACAAAAATTGAAACTTGGTATGTGTGTAAACGTGACCATAACAAACCTGGAAATAAGTTTAACCTTCGCCGCCTCTACACTCACTATTATTGTCTTGACAAGTTTGTCACTAGTGCAAAAAACTCGACTACCTCACTGTCTGTACAAGTTGTCAAGTTATTATTAATATATATATATATATATATATATATATATATATATATATATATATATATATATATATATATATATAAACACTGATCTTTGGCTGAAGGAGACTCGAACCTACGAACCTTGGAACAAGGTATGCAGTGCTATACCAAACTCACCACACTGGACCAATACCTTGGAGTCCAGCTTACAGCTTTTCATGAAAAGCTGTAAGCCTGAAAGCTGGCTGCCTTGGATCAAAGTCTAGCGCAAGCTGGACTCCAAGGTATTGGTCCAGTGTGGTGAGTTTGGTATAGCACTGCGTACCCTGTTCCAAGGTTCGTAGGTTCGAGTCTCCTTCAGCCAGAGATCAGTGTTTGTGTATATTTCGCATGCTCTCGCGAATTCCTTGCATTGTTCAAATCTCTAGTAAGGCTGATGCATGCAGGGGATGAGATGAAAAGCTGTAAGCCTTCTCCCTGATAGCTGGCTGCCTTGGATCAAACGTGTAGCGGATGCTACACGCCAAGGTATTGGTCCAGTGTGGGTAGATTGGTAAAGCACTGCGTACCTTGTCCTAAGGTTCGTAGGTGCGAGTCTCCTTCAGCCAGAGATCAGTGTTTGTGTATATTTCGCATGCTCTCGCGAATTTCTTGCATATATATATATATATATATATATATATATATATATATATATATATATATATATATATATATATATATATATATATATATATATATATATATGCCGTGCCGAATATGTAAAACTGGTCAATTAGCAAGAACTCATTTAAAATGAAGTCCTTTCTGAAATTTTCTCTTATTCGTTTAAAGATATATTTTTTTCATTAATGTTAATGTAAAAATTTTTAATTTTCAACCAAAAGAATCTTAGAAAACTTACCTAACCTTATTATAACAAGAACAATTTATTTTATATATATATATATATATATATATATATATATATATATATATATATGTATATATATATATATATATATGGGTCTATGAAAGATGAGGTGAATCATAGAATTGATGAGGGAAAAAGAGTGAGTGGTGCACTTAGGAGTCTGTGGAGACAAAGAACTTTGTCCTTGGAGGCAAAGAGGGGAATGTATGAGAGTATAGTTTTACCAACGCTCTTATATGGGTGTGAAGCGTGGGTGATGAATGTTGCAGCAAGGAGAAGGCTGGAGGCAGTGGAGATGTCATGTCTGAGGGCAATGTGTGGTGTGAATATAATGCAGAGAATTCGTAGTTTGGAAGTTAGGAGGAGGTGCGGGATTACCAAAACTGTTGTCCAGAGGGCTGAGGAAGGGTTGTTGAGGTGGTTCGGACATGTAGAGAGAATGGAGCGAAACAGAATGACTTCAAGAGTGTATCAGTCTGTAGTGGAAGGAAGGCGGGGTAGGGGTCGGCCTAGGAAGGGTTGGAGGGAGGGGGTAAAGGAGGTTTTGTGTGCGAGGGGCTTGGACTTCCAGCAGGCATGCGTGAGCGTGTTTGATAGGAGTGAATGGAGACAAATGGTTTTTAATACTTGACGTGCTGTTGGAGTGTGAGCAAAGTAACATTTATGAAGGGATTCAGGGAAACCGGCAGGCCGGACTTGAGTCCTGGAGATGGGAAGTACAGTGCCTGCACTCTGAAGGAGGGGTGTTAATGTTGCAGTTCAAAAACTGTAGTGTAAAGCACCCTTCTGGCAAGACAGTGATGGAGTGAATGATGGTGAAAGTTTTTCTTTTTCGGGCCACCCTGCCTTGGTGGGAATCGGCCGGTGTGATAATAAAAATAAAAAAAAAATATATATATATATATACACACATATATATATATGTCGTGCCGAATAGGCAGAACTTGCGATCTTGGCTTAAATAGCAACGCTCTTCTTGCCATATAAGACAAGTGAAAATTTGTGTATGCAATAATTTCGCCAAAATCATTCTGAACCTAACGGAAAAATTTTTTTTTTCACTGTGTTTGTTTAGTATTTAATTATTGTAAACAAATCTAAAATATATTTATTTGGGTTAGGCTAAAATAAATTTCGATTGTTGTTTAAGGTTAGGTAAGTTTTCTAAGTTCCTTTAGGTGCAAAATTATATATTTTTACATCAACATCAGTGAAAAAAATATATCTTTAAGCGTATAAGAGAAAATTTTAGAAAGGACTTAATTTTAAATGAGTTCTTGCTAATTGACCAGTTTTGCATATTCTGCACGACACACACACACACATATATATATATATATATATATATATATATATATATATATATATATATATATATATATATATATATATATATATATATATATATATATGGGATTAGGTCAGGGGTTTCAAACAGAGTTAGAGCTAAAGAAGGAGTACCAATAATGTTGAAGGATAAGCTATGGCAGGAAAAGAGGGACTATAAATGTATTAATTCGAGGATTATATGGAGTAAAATAAAGGTTGGATGTGAGAAGTGGGTTATAGTAAGTTAATATGCACCTGGGGAAGAGAGAAGTATAGAGGAGAGAGAGAGATTTTGGGAAATGTTGAGTGAATGCGTGGGGAGTTTTGAACCAAGTGTGAGAGTACTTGTGGTTGGGAATTTTAATGCTAAAGTGGGTAGAAATGTTGTAGAGAAGTAGGTAAATTTAGGGTGCCAGGGGTAAATGAAAATGGGGAGCCTTTAATTGAGCTATGTGTAGAAGGAGGTTTGGTAATAAGTAATACATATTTTATGAAAAAGAGGATAAATAAATATACATGGTATGATGTAGCATGTAATGAAAGTAGTTTGTTAGATTATGTATTGGTGGATAAAAGGTTGATGGATAGGCTCCAGGATGTACACGTTTATAGAGGGGCAACTGATATATTGGATCATTATCTAGTTGTAGCTAGAGTTAGAGTAAGAGGTAGATGGGATAAGAGGAAAATGGCAACAAGTAAGAGGGAGGTGAGAGTTTATAAACTAAGGGAGGATGAAGTTTGGGTGAAATATAAGTATGTAAAGTAAAAGGACACAAGTGCAACTAATGTGACATTTATTGTGGCAACGTTTCGCTCTCCAGGAGCTTTATCAAGCCATTACAAACAATACATGGACACAGAGGGTATATAAAGGCTCAGAGTGAGGTGAATACTAGTGAGGTACCATTTCGATATTCACTAGTGGTAGTAGTAGTAGTAGTAGTAGTAGTAGTAGTAGTAGTAGTAGTAGTAGTAGTGACAAAAGTAATACAATATGGTAAAGCAATTAATTCGTACATGAGTAAAAGGATATAAAAGCTATTACTTGGGTAACATAAAAAATAGGTTGGACAAATATAAACTGGAATGAGGCAGCTTGTTTCAGTGTTCACTCTCTGTGCTTTGTGTAGTATAACAGGAGAGACTATGTGATGGCAGGGTTTACTGTTTTCAGGAGGATTCTTGCTAAGACTTCGGAGATGGTGAAGCTGCCGTTGTTTTGTTTAATTGTATTCGAAACAGCGATCAGTGCTGATTCGAGGCACTTACGTCTGCGGAAATTAGTTTCTTTGATCACTAATTGGGCGTCTCTGAATTTCATGAGATGACTGGAGGAATTTCGGTGTTGTACACTGGCGTTGTTCAGGTTATCGTTCCTACATGCGTAAATGTGTTCATTGAGGCGGGTGTCGAGGTTTCTGGCTGTTTCACCTACGTAAATCTTGTCGCAGCCTCCACAGGGTATAGTGTAAACTCCTGCATTGACTGGTTCGTCAATGCATTTAAAAGTTCCTCAAAATATTCTCGCCATCTACCTAATACCTCCCTCTCCCCATCTACTAACTCCCCTACTCTGTTTTTAACTGACAAATCCATACTTTCCCTAGGCTTTCTTAACTTGTTTAACTCACTCCAAAATTTTTTCTTATTTTCATTAAAATTTCTTGACAGTGCCTCTCCCACTCTTTCATCTGCTCTCCTTTTGCACTCTCTCACCACTCTCTTCACCTTTCTTTTACTCTCCATATACTCTGCTCTTCTTATAACACTTCTGCTTTGTAAAAGCCTCTCGTACGCTACCTTTTTCTCTTTTATCACACCCTTTATTTCATCATTCCACCAATCACTCCTCTTTCCTCCTGCCCCCACCCTCCTATAACCACAAACTTCTGCCCCACATTCTAATACTGCATTTTTAAAACTATTCCAACCCTCTTCAACCCCCCCACTACTCATGTTTGCACTAGCCCACCTTTCTGCCAATAGTCGCTTATATCTCGCCCGAACTTCCTCCTCCCTCAGTTTATACACTTTCACCTCCCTCTTACTTCTTGTTGCCACCTTCCTCTTTTCCCATCTACCTCTTACTCTAACTGTAGCTACAACTAAATAATGATCCGATATATCAGTTGCCCCTCTATAAACATGTACATCCTGGAGCCTACCCATCAACCTTTCATCCACCAATACATAATCTAACAAACTACTTTCATTACGTGCTACATCATACCTTGTATATTTATTTATCCTCTTTTTCATAAAATATGTATTACTAATTACCAAATTTCTTTCTAAACATAGCTCAATTAAAGGCTCCCCATTTACATTTACCCCTGGCACCCCAAATTTACCTACTACTCCCTCCATAACATTTTTACCCACCATTACTCTCACACTTGATTCAAAACTCCCCACGCATTCACTCAACATTTCCCAGAATCTCTCTCTCTCCTCTACACTTCTCTCTTCTCCAGGTGCATACACGCTTACTATAACCCACTTTTCACATCCAATCTTTATTTTACTCCACATAATCCTTGAATTTATACATTTGTAGTCCCTCTTTTCCTGCCATAGCTTATCCTTCAACATTATTGCTACTCCTTCTTTAGCTCTAACTCTCTCTCTCTCTCTCTCTCTCTCTCTCACTATATATATATATATATATATATATATATATATATATATATATATATATATATATATATATATATATATATATATATATAGATATATATAATATAATATAATATAGGGAGGTACCACCTCTAGAACTGTCTTGGAGACCCTCATCCTCAGAGAAAAGAATAAACTTGCTTCTGGGAAAACTCAAGGTTCTCCCTGAAGCTGTTTGAGAATTTTCTCCTACCACCCCCTATATTTAATATATATTTTATTTAAAGACAAAATACATTGACAAAACATTCACAAAGAAACAATAGAAAGTAAAACAACATAGGTAACTCAGAGTTGCATCTCTAATACTTCGTCCAGCTTCCCTGCAGTGGGCCATGTGCCCAGAATGCTGCAGGCATTTCCTCTCTGGATCGCAACACTGAGTCTCTGAAAGAGGAAGCTGGTCGCCCTGTGCTCTTTGAGGAACTTTAGAGCACACTTGCCCCCTGCTCCAAGGGTCTCCGACCCTATTGGGATGAAGTTATAGCAAGAGGGAAGGTCCTCATATTTGCGGATCTTCTGGGTTTCCCTGTGGCTGGCAGCTCCACCCCCTTCCACTACGGAGTATGGTAAGTAGGTATCTGCCAATGTGGTGGCACAGGTGTAGTCCCTGGCAATGTAATTTTCATCCTTCCAAGGTAGCATGGTGGCTCCATCAGGACGATTTTGACTTCCGTCAGACCTCTGCACTTGGGGTTCCCGTCTAGCTGGGCAACGGGCTGTGGCGAGGCTTCTCTTTATGATGTCATTGACCTCCTCATGTCTGGCATACTTCCCTTCTGCTGTGTGACACACGAGACCATGAAGTCCGAATTGATCAGCTTGCACCCTACCTTTGTTCGTTGAGGATGGGGGCGGCTAGGCGACGAGCAACACCAATCCGAATGGCCTGTGGGTCTAGTCGAGTGCCCAAGGAGGAATTGGGAACAGTTAACAGGAAATCTCCTGAGTGTGATGCCTTCACTGCCAGGAAACGAGCTTTGTCCTTTCCTGAGGTGTTGGAGAGCACTGTGCTGGCGATTTTTTCCATGATCGGTTTGTCCCAGTGGGACTGTTTGTGTTCTTTGGGAGGAGCTGGTCTACTGGAGGAATGTGTAAGGGTGTTCCACCGAATCGCTGCTTCAGTAAACCTGGGGTCTTGAGCTCCTACCACGTCTCTCAAGCGTTCAGGAACAATTTTCTTGACTAATGTACTGGAAGCCAAATATGAAGACAGAAAAGCAGGTAAAGCAACATGCGTTGCTTTGCGCACCCTTATACCTCCCAGTCGCACTGGGAGGGTTGCCTGATCCCATTGCTGATCCTCTAGTGACAGGTTCAGTGCCTTCTTAAAGGTTGACCTCAGGTGTGCGTCATATTCGTCGAGTGTTGGGTTGTCAAAAGAGGGTGTACACCTCAGGAAGTCTTGGCATAGTAAGGCACCTTGTGAGGAGATACAGAGCATCATGGGCATCAAGATCGCTTATTCCCTCCTCCATTATCATCAGGTCATTCAGTTTGTCCTTGAGAACAGTGTCAATGGCCTGGTGACCCAGCGGTGCTCCCAAGAGGGTACTGTTGGATGGAGTGGTACCAGAGATTTCTGGGAGGATTCATCGCACAGCATTGATTATTTCCTGGTTCGCTGTGATGATTTCACACTTGGAGGGGTTGAGGATGAGTCCCAAGTCTTCTTCTCCCTGTGTTTTCACCAGTTGTAGGTCCCCTTCCAGGGACTCTTCAGTACCTGCCAGAGTGCCATCATCCAGGTACCAGATGTTGAGCTCGCTGTGTAGGCTGGAAGTTAGTTCTCTTACTGCCAAGCAGAAGAGAAGTGGAGCTAGTGGGTCACCCTGCTGAACACCCTCTGATGAGAGAATTTCATGTTCTCCAAACAAAAGAATTGTGGGTTTGCTGTAGCCGGCTGAAATGAAGGGTAAAAGACTGGGGAACCGATCCCGAACAGCTGGCAAGACAGCGTCTCTCTTCACCATATTAAAGGCATTTCTAAAATCAAGTTTGACTACGGCCATGTCTTCAGGTAGGTCCCTGATGTAGGCCCTTGCTGCATGAGCTGCACCTTCACTGCCTTGAGAGACCCCAAAGCCCAGTTGGTGTGGCTGGAGTAAACTGGCAGCTTCTAGGCGAATGTTTCTTACTGCTGCTTTGGCAACGAGACGGCGAAGAATGTTTCCAACTGCAATGGGTCTGATTCCCCCATCCTTCTTCTTCAAAGCACATAGTGAGGCTCCAAAAAAGAAAGGTTTAATTTCTTCTGGGATTCGCCCAGCCAGGCAGTTGTTGACGAAAGTTGTTAACTCGGTGAGAAGAATTGATGCAGATGCACCGAGTACTGGATTTACCATCTCTTTGAGGTGCTGAGGTCGAATTCCAGTGTAACCTCCTGCAGATCCTGCTGGAAATGACACAATCGCCTTATAGACTTCCGATTCTGGCAAAATTATTTGTTCAATGTTGGGGTCTTCCTCAGGGTTGTTGTTGATGGCTATGATGTCCCTTGTTGGATGCTTGTCTCTTAGTGCTTGGGCCGTGGTCTCATCTTTGGGGGCTACAGTGTCGTCACTTGTAATTATTCGGATTGCTCCCACTGTGTTACCTTCGATTATTTTGCTAACCTGTGCGCAAATTTTCTCGTTTTCAGTGGGACTTTTCTTGGGTCTACCTCTGTGATTCCTGCGATGATGGGGCAGAGGGACACAATTATCTGTTCTTGGGTAGTTGCGCACTGCCTTGATAATTGATGTGGTTAGCAGTTTGCCTCGTCTCTCAGGAACTGCAAGACAGACATTGCTGAACAGGAGTAGGTTGCGCCATGCTTGGATGGTGCCTCGGGCTTCTAAGTAGGTGGAACCTCCATTCACCTGCTTAAGAAGGTCTGTGAATTTCCCTGCTGCATATGGGCGAGCCACTTTAGGGATGTGGAATAGGGTACTGCTAGCAATGGATTTAAATGCCAACAGAAGGTTATCGCAAGTGAGGAGGTTGCCATTAGAATTGTCATCTGCCTGTGGAGGCTGTGGGCTGCTCTCTGCTGGGAGCATATGTGATCCTGCACACCATTGTGTGCACGAATGCGGCCATCCCTGTTGCGTGCACGAAACTCTCCACACACCTGACATGTGCCTCTTTCATTGTTGGGTGCACTGTTTCCCTGTTTTGTGGCTGGCTGGCTTCATCATCTGCCATACCTCAAACTGTGTGGTAAGCCCATGCTGAAGGGAAAATACCCCATGTAGTTCATGGCAGTAGTGGGGGGAGGAGAGGGGTCTCCCGTCCTTGTGGTGGGCGGTGGAGGAAAGGGAGGAGTGGAAGATGTGTGATGAGGCGGAGTAAGGCACTCACTCCCTCCCAGGACAAGTCACTATACACCACAATGCTCTGTGCACCTGTTACTATACACCACTATGCTCTGTGCACAGCCTCCACTATAAACGACACACCGCTATACACTACATATGCTATGCACATACCATGCACATACTATGCACTATACACTATATACACTATACACACGGTGAATAAACACTCCATTGTTGTAACACGAGCACACGGTGTATGCGCCTGTTTGGGGAAGGGGAAAGGGGGGGACACAGTTTTACTCCTCAACCTCCGCCTCCTCCTCCTCCTCCATGAGGCCGCCCCTCACCGACCTCTCCTACCCATGGTGACTGTTATGTTCCCTCACTGAATTCACATACCCAACACTTTTCTTGACTCTGAAGGAAGAGACGAAATGCGGAGTCTTCTGGCCCTTTCCAACACGAGCAGCAGATATTCACACACCAGTCTGTTGATGATAATCCTGGTAGGTGTTCTTGATTGGACGATATTGTGCCAAAATCACAGAGCAGGATGCCCACAACCTCTCTCTGGCCAAGGTGCCATATATATATATATATATATATATATATATATATATATATATATATATATATATATATATATATATATATATATATATATATATATATATATATGCTATATATATACATATATATATATGCTATATATATACATATATATATATGCTATATATATACATATATATATATGCTATATATACATATATATATATATATATATATATATATATATATATATATATATATATATATATATATATATATATATATATATATATATATATATATATATATTATCACACTGGCCGATTCCCACCAAGGCAGGGTGGCCCGAAAAAGAAAATCTTTCACCATCAATCACTCCATCACTGTCTTGCCAGAAGGGTGCTTTACACTACAGTTTTTAAACTGCAACATTAACACCCCTCCTTCAGAGTGCAGGCACTCTACTTCCCATCTCCAGGACTCAAGTCCGGCCTGCCGGATTCCTGAACCCCTTCATAAATGTTACTTTGCTCACACTCCAACAGCACGTCAAGAATTAAAAACCATTTGTCTCCATTCACTCCTTCCAAACACGCTCACGCATGCCCGCTGGAAGTCCAAGCCACTCGCACACAAAATCTCCTTTACCCCCTCCCTCCAACCTTTTCTAGGCCGACCCCTATCCTGCCTTCCTTCCACTACAGACTGATACACTCTTGAAGTCATTCTGTTTAGCTCCATTCTCTCTACATGTCCGAACCACCTCAACAACCCTTCCTCAGCCCTCTGGACAACAGTTTTGGTAATCCCGCACCTCCTCCTAACTTCCAAACTAGGAATTCTCTGCATTATATTCACACCACACATTGCCCTCAGACATGACATCTCCACTGCCTCCAGCCTTCTCCTCGCTGCAACATTCATCACCCATGCTTCACACCCATATAAGAGCGTTGGTAAAACTATACTCTCATACATTCCCCTCTTTGCCTCCAAGGACAAAGTTCTTTGTCTCCACAGACAAAGATATATAAATATATGTGTATATGTTGTGCCAATTAGGTAAAACTTGCAGTTTTTTGCAATTTAAGGTAAATCACATTATTTCCATTACATTTGTGCTCTTTAGCTACAAAAAACAACATTATCACTTTTGTTTTTGAAAGATCTTATGTGTATAAAAAAGTTGTTTGGATTTTTGGGGGAGAAATCTCACAAACATGTACCTATACCAGCAGAGAGTTTCGGGGGTCAACGCCCCCGCGGCTCGGTCTGAGACCAGGCCTCGTGGTGGATCAGGGTCTGTTCAACTAGGTTATTACTGCAGGCCGCACGCAAACTGGCGTACGAACCATAGCCCGGTTGGTCAGGTACTGACTTTAGGTGCCTAGCCAGTGCCTTCTTGAAGACCGTCAGGGTTCTACTGGTAATCTCCCTTATGTATGCTGGGAGGCAGTTGAACAGTCTTGGTCCCGAGACACTTATTGTGTTGTCTCTCAGTGTACTCGTGGTACCCCTGTTTTTCATTGGGGAGAATGTTGCAGCTCCTGCCAAGTCTTTTGCTTACATAGGGAGTGATTTTTGAGAGCAAGTTAGGTACTAATTCCTCTAGGATTTTCCAAGTGTATATTTTCATGTATCTTTCTCGCTTGCATTCCGGGGAATACAAATCAAGGGACATTAACCGTTCACAGCGAAAGTGCCGTGAAAGTAATTTGTACACTCTCCAGATCAGTAATTTCGCTTGCCTTGAAGGGGGCAGTTAGTGTAAAGCAGTATTCCAGCCACGAGATATTAGAAATATTAGAATTTGTTGTATACCCTGATAGAGTTTTAATTTCCTCAAGTTTTCCATATCCGAGTAGTTGAAATTTCTCTTATTAAACTTCATATTGTTTTGAGTGACCCAATTGAAAATTTGGTTGATGTTCGCTTGGAGTCTAGTGGTGTCTTCGATGGACGTCACTCTCATAGCAATTTGGGTGTAATCCACAAAGGAAGATATGATCTATAGCTTAAATCTTTGTCTATGTCAGTTGAGGATGAGGAATAAATTATTCACTTTATATAACAAAGATTTATCTAACAGTATATTCAGAACGTAACTGCAGTCTATTATGAGGATCTACTGTATTTCATTGTGTTCGTTTATTATTATATTATTGTAAACTTATCTTAAATTTATTTAGTTGAATTAGGTTAAATTAAATTTCGCTTGTTATAATAAGGTTAGGTAAGTTGTCTAAGGTTCTTCTGATGCAAAAGAATTAATTTTTGCAACATAAATGAAAAAAAAAATATGTATCTTTAAACGAATAAGGGAAAATTTTACAAAGGTCTTAATTTTAAATGAGTTCTTGCTAATTGACCAATTTTACCCATTTGGGACGACATATATACCAAAGTCGGTGTAAACACAATATCTTTGGTTTTGAAAGTCCCGACATCAGTGTTAAGATATCAGAGAAAATGTAACTAGGTTTATAAATAAGGAAACACATTTCTGTGATGTGGGAGTAATTTTCTCTGTTGTAGGAGCCGTATTCTGTGTTGTGGGAGCCGTTTTCTATGTTGTGACAGCAGTTTTTTTCTGTATTGAGAAAGCTCGTTTTCTGTGTTCTGGGAGCCATTTTGTGTAGTGGGAGCCGCTTTCTGTGTTGGGTACGCACGTTTTCTGTGTTGTAGGTGCCGTTTTCTCTCTTTTTTTCATGAGACGTGCAGGGACTAATGTATTCACACCACACCTTTGTAAATCCGAGAGATAGCTCCATCTAAATGATGATAACGTTTGACTTTTTAAGATGACGGTCTCACAAGAATTATTTTCAACCTTGTTGAGATGTTTGTGTTTGACATTTTTTTTATATATGGAGAATTTATTGACAGGTTCCTAGCAGTAGGTAGGTACTTGGGTGCTAGTCTCCTTACACCTGCTTTCACTGTTTACCTAGAAGTTGGTACCTGGGCACAAGTCACCTTACATCTGCTGCCTCTGTTCACCTCGCAGTAAAAAGGTACTTGGGTGTTAATCAACTGGTGTGAAAGGCATCCTAGGGACAAAATTAAAGGACCACATTGTAAATAAGACAGACATTCCTCGCTGACGCACTGACCTGGCTTATCCTAGATGAATAACCTGCCCTACCCTGGTTTATTCTGTGTGGCTAACACTCTCATCGCGGGGTTATTTTGAGTGGTTAACCCTCCCTACCCCGGGTTATCCTGGGTAGATAACCCTCCTTACCCCGGGTTACCCAGTGTGGATGACCCTCCCTACCATGGGATATCCAGGGTGGTAACCCTCCTGCCACGTGTTATCCAGGGTGGATAACCCAAGACCCACCCAGGACCATCCGAGGACCCTCCCAGGATCCTTCAAGGACCACCAACACCACCACCACTAACACCTGCTCTACCTGCACTACCACCACTACCACTACCACCACTACCACCATCACCATTACCACCACCACCACCGCCTCTTCCACCTGCATTACCACCACTATTACCACCTGGTCTACCTGCATTTCCACCACCATTACCACCTGCTCTACCTGCCCTTCCACCACTACCGCTACCACTACTACCAGTGCCACCACCACCACCACTACCACCACCACTACCAACACTACTACTACCAGTGCCACCACCACCGCTACCACCACCACTATTACCAGTGCCACCACCACTTCTACCACCACCACTAACACCACCACCATCACCATTACCACTACTACCACCACCACCACTACCACTGTCACCACCACCACTACCACTACCATCACCACCATCTGTTTTACCTGAACTACCACCACCACCACCACAACAAACTGTTCCACCTGCTGTACCACCGACGCCACCACCATCACCACCACCACCACCACTACTGCCACCACCACTACTGCCACCACCGCTACCAATACCACCACCGCCCCCACCACTACCACCACCACTACCACAACCACTACCACCACTACCACCACCGCCACCACCATAGCCACCAACACCACCACTACCACTAGCGCCACCACCACCACGAAAACCACCACCACCACTACCATCACTACCACTACCAAACCCACCAGCACTACCATCACTACCACCACAACTACCACCACTACCATCACCACCACCACCATCACCACCACCACCACCACTACCATTACAACTACCATCACTAACACCACTAAAACTACCACCATCACTACCACCACTAGCACTTCCATTACAACTACCATCACTAACACCACTAAAACTACCACCATCACTACCACCACGGCCACCACTGCCACCAAAACCACCACAACCACTACCAATACAACTACCATCACCACTATAACCACAACCACCACTAAAACTACCACCACCACCACCACCACTTGTTCTAACTGCACTACCACCACCGCTAACACCTGCTCTACCTACAGTACCACCACTACCACTTCGACCACCATCACTACCACCACTACCAACACCACCACCACCACCACCCTCTCTTCTTCCTGCATTGCCAACACCATTATCACCTGTTCTACCTGCCTTACCACCACTACCACTACCACCACCACTACTACCACTACCACCACCACCACCACTACCACTATCACCACCACTGCCACCACCACCAACACCACCATCTGTTCCACCTGAACTACCACCACCTGTTCCACCTGCTCTACCACCAAAACCACTACCACCATCACTACCACCACCACTACTATCACCACTATCACCTCCACAATCTGTTTTACCTGCACTACAACCACAACTGCCACAATAACCACCATCTGTTCTACCACAACCACTAAAACAACCAGCACCACCTGTTCTACTTGCACCACCAGCACCAATCCCACCACCACTACCACAATCACCACTGCCGCCACCTCTTCCACAATCACCACCACTACCACAATCACCACTACCTCCACCACCACTACCACTACTACCACCATCAACACTTGTTCTACCTGCACTACCACCACCACCACCACTACCATCTGTTTTACCTGCTTTACGACCTACATCTCCACCACCACCACCACCACCTTCACTATCACCACCACTGGTACTACCACCATCACTCCTTGTTTAACTGCACTACCACCACAACTACCTCCATTGCCATTACCATTACCATAACTACCACCACCACTACTACCATCACCACCACCACAATCTGTTCTACTTGCACTACCAGGACAGCTACCACCATCTGTCCTACCTGCTTTTCCAGCATTATCACCACCACCAACACTGCTCACCAACACCTCCACTACACTGCAATATTAAACACCACCACCATGACCCTACCAACACAACTACTTTCATCCGTCACCTACACCAGGGAGCAGCTCAGAGATCAACCACTGCACCTGTTGACCTTCTATAATTATAATAAAGTGCTTCATTACGTTAATAATATGCTCCTTAATCATTAATGCTTTCTGACGTCTTGACGTCAGCGTTGGATGTGTCTGACACAGCAGGAATACCACAAGTGGTGTCTGGAACGTCAGGAACACCATTAGCGGTATCTGACAACACTGGACTACTCACCGGTGACCGCACCACTGGGCTAGGCTGGCAGGAATGGCTTGTTGACCAGGCTGGAAGACTTTTAAGTACACTAACTGACCTTGTGGAGAGGCGGTGAGGTGAGGGAGAGGAGGAAGAGACGGGAAGGAAGAATAGAAGAAGAGCAGGAGGAGGAGCAGAAGGAGGATCAGGAGGAACAGTAGTAGTAGTAGCAGTAGTAGTAGTAGTAGTAGTAGTAGTAGTAGTAGTAGTAGTAGTAGTAGTAGTAGTAGTAATAGTGGTAGTAGTAGTAGTAGTAGTTGTTGTTGTTGTACATGCACAAAGGTACCGTCACTGGTCCTAATCCCGCTATCAAGTATCCCGTTACAAAGGAGCCCTGGGAGAGAACGTCTGTCGACCTATTAACGAAGTTCTCGACCTTACAGAAGGGTAATAAACACCTGTTTGTTATGGTGGATAGCTTGCCATGGCACTGTGAACTAGTACCCATCCCTAACAAAACCGCCGAGACTATTGCTAATGCTTTTAGAGAATATGTTGTTCTCCGCCACACTTGCATCCGCGTCCTCCTGTTGGACAATGGATCGGAGTTCATTAATGACACAATGCTGGATTTTTGCTCTAGATTTGACATACATCAAGCGCCAGTAGCTCCACGCCATTAATGCGAGTTGTTCTACATGTGATGAAGTCATTCTAGATATGCTGAGTACTCTACATGTAAGGTCTTCACATAACAGCTCGGAGACACACCCAACTTCGCATTGTATGGCTATGGCAAGTGTTTGTCGTATGGAATTCTATTTCCGCCTCTTTAGCCTGTAAATGGCGCTGACAATGTCAGCATCAATATGATGCTGACTGTGCAGCTTGTTTCTGAGAGTACGAAAAAAATCTGAAGAGAGCGATGGATAAGTTTACGTCTAATCGCATTGCTAAGAAGAGTAAGGTTGTACCAGGTTGCAAAGTGACGCTGCTAAACCCTACGCAAACCCCTGGTACACAGAAACTAGTTTCCATATTTGTTGGTCTTCACCGTGTCCTTAGACAGCTTCACGGCAACAAGTTCCAGGTAAGGGAGATTACCACAGGAACGATTAAAGAAGCTCACCTTGACCACATGAAGGACATTGATAATGTTAGAGGTGAGGCAGATCTGGAGGAGCGTGCGTTGCAACAGTGCAACCAAACTGGCACTAGCTGAGGCTGAGCTGGAGGAGCGTGCGTTGCAACAGTGCAACCAGACTGACACTAACTGAGGCTGAGCTGGAGGAGCGTGCGTTGCAACAGTGCAACCAGACTGGCACTAACTGAGGCTGAGCTGGAGGAGCGTGTGTTGCAACAGTGCAACCAAACTGGCACTAGCTGAGGCTGAGCTGGAGGAGCGTGCGTTGCAACAGTGCAACCAGACTGACACTAACTGAGGCTGAGCTGGAGGAGCGTGTGTTGCAACAGTGCAACCAGACTGACACTAGCTGAGGCTGAGCTGGAGGAGCGTGCGTTGCAACAGTGCAACCAGACTGACACTAACTGAGGCTGAGCTGGAGGAGCGTGCGTTGCAACAGTGCAACCAGACTGGCACTAACTGAGGCTGAGCTGGAGGAGCGTGTGTTGCAACAGTGCAACCAAACTGGCACTAGCTGAGGCTGAGCTGGAGGAGCGTGCGTTGCAACAGTGCAACCAGACTGACACTAACTGAGGCTGAGCTGGAGGAGCGTGCGTTGCAACAGTGCAACCAGACTGGCACTAACTGAGGCTGAGCTGGAGGAGCGTGCGTTGCAACAGTGCAACCAGACTGACACTAGCTGAGGCTGAGCTGGAGGAGCGTGCGTTGCAACAGTGCAACCAGACTGACACTAGCTGAGGCTGAGCTGGAGGAGCGTGTGTTGCAACAGTGCAACCAGACTGACACTAGCTGAGGCTGAGCTGGAGGAGCGTGCGTTGCAACAGTGCAACCAGACTGACACTAGCTGAGGCTGAGCTGGAGGAGCGTGCGTTGCAACAGTGCAACCAGACTGACACTAGCTGAGGCTGAGCTGGAGGAGCGTGTGTTGCAACAGTGCAACCAGACTGACACTAGCTGAGGCTGAGCTGGAGGAGCGTGCGTTGCAACAGTGCAACCAGACTGACACTAGCTGAGGCTGAGCTGGAGGAGCGTGCGTTGCAACAGTGCAACCAGACTGACACTAACTGAGGCTGAGCTGGAGGAGCGTGCGTTGCAACAGTGCAACCAGACTGGCACTAACTGAGGCTGAGCTGGAGGAGCGTGCGTTGCAACAGTGCAACCAGACTGACACTAGCTGAGGCTGAGCTGGAGGAGCGTGCGTTGCAACAGTGCAACCAGACTGACACTAGCTGAGGCTGAGCTGGAGGAGCGTGTGTTGCAACAGTGCAACCAGACTGACACTAGCTGAGGCTGAGCTGGAGGAGCGTGTGTTGCAACAGTGCAACTAGACTGACACTAGCTGAGGCTGAGCTGGAGGAACGTGCGTTGCAACAGTACAACCAGACTGACACTAGCTGAGGCTGAGCTGGAGGAGCGTGTGTTGCAACAGTGCAACCAGACTGACACTAGCTGAGGCTGAGCTGGAGGAGCGTGTGTTGCAACAGTGCAACTAGACTGACACTAGCTGAGGCTGAGCTGGAGGAACGTGCGTTGCAACAGTACAACCAGACTGACACTAGCTGAGGCTGAGCTGGAGGAGCGTGTGTTGCAACAGTGCAATCAGATTGACACTAGCGACAACTCATCAACTTCTCTTAGTTCTGCTAATATGACCAATAACTCTCCTCCCGTCCAGTAAGATACCTATGGTCTGAGACCGAAGACAGCAGAACGTTTCTGTGATACTGACACACCTGTTGAGTTGTCAGACTGCTTTGCTGACTATACTAAGTGTCTTCTTGCTGAAATGGGCATCAATGCTCATTCGTTTTACAGTTTTATAGTTAAAGTATGTTGTGTATGATTGTAACTATAGTAATGACATAATATTTTCCTTGCAAGTAAAGTAAATGCAGATTTATGGCACTCAACATGTATTGTTTTCTGTATTATAGACCAGGGCAGTGCTGCCCTTTCATGTCACATATCACACCCTAGGAAAAGCTACTGCCATTCATTGTTTTACAGACGTGTGGATGGATTAGCGTCCCTTGACAAACTGTACATAAGAAGATTTATACTCCAGCGCTGTTCTGACGTCACTTGGTAACACTCACCACTCTGCAGAGTGGTATGCCTTTTTCTCTCCAGCCAGAAACAGGAGAGAGCTTTTTGAGATCGGATAAAGTAACCATGTTTGCATAGTGGTAAACCAAGCCATGCTCCATGGGTGTATTTATAGTTTCTTTCTTTTGCACCCTGTGTTGTCGGGTTGGGACGACCCAGGGTGTGCGACAAAACAAAAATTTAGACGGTATACCTACCCATGTCTCACACATACCCCTCTAAGAGGGATTTGCTGGCCCAAGGCCTAGTTTCAGAAGTGCATGGCAGATGACATGCACCGAGGTCTACCTTCTCTTCCTGGCCTCTGTCTCACTTGCCACCCTGTTGAACTCCAGTCAACATTACCCCCTTGAACTGGCTCTTGGCTACCCTCGAAGAACGACTACCTGGTATACCCATTGTGGCAGGCCGCCTCTCAACCAGCGAACTGGGTGCTAAGGGTTTAATGATTAAGTGAGACCCCATCGTTAAATCAGTACCTTGGTTCAGTCAATCATAATATGGGTCAGACAATTGCTAAGGTGACTTGCTAGCACTCACGGTTAGCTCTTGTCAGATTCATACAGCTGCTGGTTGATCACAGATGTCTCTTGTCTCTGGCTGTTGTCTTGCCTCTTGATCACCATGATATACTTACTTTCCAAACTCTTGTACATAGTGTACATAAGTGTAAATACCTGTAATCATACTTGGTGAAAGAAAAAAAATTTAAAAACTACTGCCATATTTATTTGCACTCAAATTCCCTTTATGACTCTGGATAAGAAGCCTTTCTCACCTGGGTGTGTAATATGTGTAGCCTGCCCGAGAGCTGAAGCAGGACCTAGTTTTGCATTGTTTAGATAGCTTTGCTATCTGGCATTGTATCAGCTTTGCTATCACTTCGGATTATTGCGTGTCAACTTTGCACTTGCTTCGCTATTGCGTGCCAGCCTTGCTATTGCGTGTGAGTATTCTGCAGTCGTACTGTGCATACCTGCTTGAGCATGTATTGCAAACAGCGTGTTATGCTGGGGTTAATTAATGCCACCTATACAAGTCAGATGATTGGTATCTGAATTTACTCTACTAAATCTGTCCAAACTTTCTCTAAAGCATTGCTGGCAAATTGTTCATTACATTGGTATTGGGTATCACAACACCCTTACTGGTGTGCAGCTTCGTGACATTATTCGTACAAAGTTGGAAGCAGAGGCAACTATGGTACACCAGATTAACATTTCTTCCTCTATAGCAGTGGTTCCCAACCTTTTCTTACTCCTGCACCCCTATAAAATTTTTGCTCTATCCTCGCACCCCCTACAATTTAAACTTTGTTCAAGGATAAAGGATGTGGAATCACACTAAATTTTATCAAAAGAAGATATTATTTCACTTTCTAATATGTGAACAAAAATCAGACTTACACAAAAGAAACATATCACAGAATGATATTTGAATACACCTTACAAAAATAATAACTCTTGCTTGAAATATATACAAAAAAGTCAAATCAAGAACTAGCTTTCAAACCTTTAGAAAGGAATTTTATTTTTTTTAATATGTAAAAAATCAAACATATGGACAAGAAAGGATGTCTCCGATTAACATTTGAATATACCATACAAAAAATACTTACTTTCTTTAAATATGTACAAGATAATAAAATCAAAAGGCTGACTTCCAAAAAGTTTGCTAATCCATTTTAATTCAATGATTCTTTTGTTCCTGTTTCTTGTTTGAGAGTTTTACAAAACGGGGAACTATGTTGCTGATAGTAACACACATGTCTGCCTGTGCATTCAAATGATTTCTGGATTTTGTCTTAATTGACAAAAGATAATTGATAATCTGAAATAAAGAGATGAAAATAAAGATAATTGTAATTTTACTATGATTATTGAATATTAATAAGTAATAAATGAATCAATATTCTGTTATTAAGACGGACGCTTCTCGCACAACCTGGAATGATGTCTCGCACCCCCAGGGGGTGGGAGCACCCCTGGTTGGGCACCCCTGCTCTATAGGATCAGTAAGTCGCAGATCTCCGCTTAGGTTCCTGGCAGAATGGGAGAGACACAACACCAGAATTCTCCTATCGACAATCTAGTGCAGCTGCATGTGTATCGGGTTTGTCTAATGGGAGACACACAACATCAGAATTCTCTGCAGCAGCAGGTGTATGTGGGTTGTCTAAGGGCGAGTCCGCTTCATTGGCGCTTGAGTTAGCCAAACTCAATCTTTAACAAACCAAGGAGCAGCGAACATTTGCTAGAGAGGAGTTTGAAAGAGAGAATGAGAGGAGCCAATTTAAGCAAACTGTTGATGACTTTAGTTTGCAAAAGGGAGCACAGCTAGCTCCTCGTTTTGTTGAAGCTGAGACTCAACAGTTTTTTGAGACATATTAAAACCAGGCTCAAGCCTTAAGGTGGCCTGAAGTGCCTTGGGCAGCATTGGTGCATACAGCATTGTTTGGTAGGCACAGGAATTTACATCGGTGTTAGACAATGACAATTTTGGCAACTATCGGGTGGTGAAAAACACGGTTCTTGGGGCTTATCAGTGTATTCCTGCCAAGTACAGGAAGGAATTCAAACTAGGCAAACGACAGCTGGGTCAGTCTTATGTTGACTTTGTAAGACAGCAGACAAAAGCCTTTACCAAGTGGTACAAGGAAAATGGTGTCGCTAACTTCTCGGACCTGGTACAATTAATCTTGGTGGATAACCTGATGAAGTCTGTTGGACCAGAGGATCGAGTCTTCCTTGAAGATCATTCGTTGGCTACTGCATTAGAAGCAGCCAGGTTGGCTGATACTTTTGAAACTAAACGTTTCTTGTCCGAGCGGTCTTATCTTTCTTTTCAACAGCCTGGCATGAGCAGAGATCGTCAAAGAAGAGTTCCTGATTAGAGAACGAAGTGCAAGAACGAAGGTGAACAATGACGTCACCCAACGAAGTCACCGGGTCAGCCATGTTACTCAACTCACGGTCAACTGGGTGAGTGATATCAAACCACTCAATATGGTGAACCACGACGTCGGTATCCAGAGTGGCATAAGCCGCAAAATCAGCAGGGAACAAAAGTGAAACCTGAGGTAATGTGTTATCTTTGCCACAAACTCAGCCATGTGAAGCCTAATTGCCCACTTAAGCCCCAACCATAAGTAAGAATTACTAATCTTCCTACTGACATGGATAAAAAAGAAATAAAAGGGGAAATGGCCCCATACTACAGTAGCATTCAAAGAAAACTGAAGTGAGAACATTTAGAAATACTGGGGCATATCTTTCTTTAATAAGAGAGGGAGTACTTCCCCTCTCTGAACAAACGTCATTACACTTATCAGTACTTTTAGAATCATTTGAAGAAGCAGTATTTCCCGTCCCTTTACATTAAATATATGTGCAGAGTAAATATTACACTGACTATTTGACTATAGGTGTTTCTGACGGATTTCCACTGAAAGATACCATGTTATTACTGGGTAATAACATTAATTCTACTAAGTGTACAGAATCTATGATGATTAATTCTTCCCTAATGTTGGCCATAATTCGAGCAAAATCCCAAGGGATATCTGATGAGCATGCTAACCCATCCTTGGACGGCTTTGATCTTGGAATAGCCAATTTGTTTTACGAGGAAAACTGACCAGGGTCTCGTAAATTAGTGAGGAGACCCAGATCAAGCCTTCCTATTCCAGGGTTGTAGGATTGCCAGATATCTCTGTTTCCATGCCTAAGGGACTGTCCTTTTGGAAAGAACAGCGAAAAGACCCTTCGTTGAATTTAGTTTTTCAGGCAGCCATGGGTGAATCCCCCTCAGATCAACCAGTCAAATATGAAATTAAAAACGACTTCTTAATCTGCATTGAGACTGGTAAGGAGGTAGAGGGAAGGCAACAGACAGATAGATTGGTAGTTCCTAAAAAGTTTAAATCACTAATACTAAATATAGCTCATAACTCTTAGTCAGGAGGCCACTTAGGAATTACTAAAACCATGTATAGAACACTACAAGAATTCTTTTGGCCAAAGTTAAGACAGGATGTGAAGAATCATATCCGCTGTTGTAGAGAGTGTCAGCAAGTAGGAAAACCTGGACACCCCATTAAACCTGCACCTCTCCATCCCATATCTGCTGATGGAGAACTTTTTGCAGAGTTAATCATAGATTGTGTAGGTCCACTACCTAAGTCTAAGTCTGGAAACCAGTGTTTATTTACTATCATGGATAAAGTAACTAGATATCCAGAGGCAATCTCAATGTGCATTATCAATACTAAAGCAATTCTTATGGCCTTAACTAGGTTTATTTCCTGCTTTGGTATTCTTAAATCTATTCAGAGTGACATAGGTACTAATTTTACTGCTAAGTTTTTAGGGAAGCATTAACTAGGCTAGGACTAATTCATACCTTATCCACTGCCTATCATCCTCAGTCCCAAGATGCCGTTGAAAGAATCCATCAGACATTAAAAATCATGTTGAGAACTTTAAGCATGCATTTTCCTACAGACTGGGATGAACCACTACCTCTGTTGCTGTTCGCAATGAGAGAAACTACGCAGGACTCCACAGGGTACAGACCGTTTGAGCTGATCTTTGGGCACAACGTATGAGGTCTTCTTCGAGTGCTCATTGAAGGATGGATAGGAGAAGATGCCTGCATAACATACTACAACCCTTTTTCAAGGTTGCAGGTGGCATGTCAGTTGGCTAAGGCTAACTTAAAAACAGCTCAAAATAATATGAAACAGAGGTACGACAGAAACTCAAAGTTTCTCTCCTTTCATCCAGGAGACAAGGTGTTAGTGCAGGAACAGAGGTTCCTGCACTAACAGCTAGATTTATGGGGCCAATGCTAATTGTAAGTAAATTATCCGTTGTAAATTATGTGGAAGCTCCCCTTGACAAGACCTCAAAGAGTAAGAAAAAGAGTAAAACATGCCACATTAATCAAATTAAAGCATTTAATTCTCCAGATAAAGTCCCAGTAATGACTCTGTCCTCTGCCTCTGTAGACGACCCTGACTCCTTGCGCTCTATTCCTGACATTCACATAAAGCTTCCCAATTCTGTCCTCCTCAAGGACCCTAGCCCTTTAATGGTGGAGCTGTCTAAGAATCAAGTAACAAGTTTAACTGCATTCCTACAATCTTATCCTGATATCTTTTCAGATGGTCTGAAAAAAATATACACTAGAATATCATCATAATGTAGATGTTGGAAACTCTAAACCTATAAACTCTCCCCCTACAGACCTAACCCTGAAAAACAGAGACCTCGGTGGTTTGGTGGCTAAAGCTCTCACTTTACACAAGGAGGGCTCGGTTCAATTCCCAGTGTGGTAGAAACATTTCGACTCATTTCCTTACACCTATTGTCCTGTTCACCTAGCAGCAAATAGGTACCTGGGTGTTAGTCGACTGGTGTGGGTTGCATCCTGGGGGAGAAGATTGAGAAGCCCAATGGAAATGAGACTGACAATCCTTGGTGACGCACTGACTTTCTTGGGTTATCCTGGGTGACTAACCCTCCGGGGTTAAAAATCCAAACGAAATCTTACCTTATCTTACTTCAGCAGGAGGTAGAATTTCTGTTAGAGCATGGGGTAGTGGAGAAGTCATCCAGTCCTTCACTGTGCAACCTTGTTAAGAAAGCTAATGGAGGTTTTCAAATGTGTACAGACTACCGTAAGGTGAATGAGGTCACTATCTCAGATACTTACTTTCTGTCACGTCTGGATGATGTAATGACTTCGTGGCTAAGGCTTCTTTTGTGTCTAAACTTGACCTACTTAAAGGTTACTATCAGGCACCTTTAACAGATAATTCATAATTCCAGGAGGCCATTATCAATATAGAGTAACCCCCTTTGGAATGAAAAACTCAGTGGCATCATTCCAGAAACTGTTTCATCAGGCTATTAAAGAACTTGAAGGCATGACCGCTTACTTAGATGAAGTTGTTGTGTCAGACACAAGGACCAACATATGTTTAAGCTTAAGGTTATCTATGAGACTTTCCAGAGTTTCCACTTAACTGATAATTTATCCAAATCATCCTTTGGCCAATCTAACATTAATTTTTTGGGCCATGGGTGGGGGCAGTACTTCTTCATATTGGGGAAGATGAGTGTTTGCAGCCTGTGGCTAACTTCTCAGCCAAATACTAACTTCATCTGAAGGTATGCTCCACAATTGAAAAAGAAGCCATACAGTGACCACAGCCCTCTGGTGTATCTTATCTCCATGAGAAAGCACAACACAAGACTCATGTGTTCCCAAATTCAAATATTACATATTGCTGGTTGATTCTTTGTCAAAAATTTACAAAAAAAAAAAAAAATTGTTAGGTTACGATGTGTTAGGAACTATGGGTAAAATAGCTCTTTTTATGCTACCATCCACATGTATCCAGAACCTACATTAGCCCTACTGTCTGCTGTCTTGCTCTAAGTTTAGAGTTTGGCTTTATGTCTCAAGAAAAGATAGAGCTCTATCTAATGAGTTGGATGGTTGATAGGAAAGGTGGTCCCATTATTGTAATGTGCCATGGCGGCACTCTACCTAGTCCTGTCCATTAGAGTCCTTTTGGGGCGGTGGTGTGGCATGCAAAGAGTACATACTCTTTAATTGGGCGCATGTTCACTCTCCCATATAAGCTGCCTCCCAACCAGTGAACCAGGTGCTAAGGGTTTCATGATTAAGCAGGCCCGATCGTTTAATCAGTATCTTGGTTCAGCTATTCATAGCATGGGTCAGACGATTGCTAAGGTGATGTGGTAGCACTCACGGTTAGCTCTTTTCAAATTCATACATCTGCTGGTTGATCACAGTTGTCTCTTGTCTCTGGCCTCTTGAGTTTGTAAATATCTATAATCATACTTGGTGAGAGAAATATAATTTAAAAACTACTGCTGTATTTATTTGCTCTCTAATTCACTTTACTACCCATATTGTGTAATAAAGCCCATCTAGTCAACGAGTGTATAAGTAACCTCTACGTAACCTTCTACAATATATTCGACACTTGTCTGCACAAAACCCATCATAACAGTTGTTACATTAAGGGAATACTTTGAAAACTTAGTCACTCAGCGCCCCTACCAATAAACACGATTTATAGAAAATATGCTATT